>NW_024386785.1:3242054-3319554 GCF_900408965.1 Simochromis diagramma | reverse complement strand
GTGCTGCAGAGGTGAGTCTGGCAGTACAATCCCACATCCACCCACAGGGATCTGCCACAGAGGGCGGTGACTACGTCAGTGAACTCACCTGCGCTGATTAATGATGGTTACATGAAAAATATGTATGAGAGAAATCCTTCAGCATTTAATCTTGAAATCTGTGATGTTAGTTTCTCACAAAGATGAGAATCATATGGCCAGTTTTATAACTAACAGCACAGATTCTTATTCAGTTTAACTGAAGGGACTGGTTCTTCCTTTAAAATGGGAGTTTTTCCTTCCCACTCTTGCCAAGTGCTTGCTCACACGGGGTTGTTTGATTGTTGGTCTTTTTCCTGTATTATTGTAGGATGTACTAGTTCATGCATTTATTACTTCCAGGCTGGACGACTGTAATTCATTATTATCAGGATGTCCAAAAAACTCACTGAAAAGCCTTCAGCTAATCCAAAATGCTGCAGCAAGAGTCCTGACAGGGACTAGAAAGAGAGAGCAGATTTCTCCTGTTTTGGCTTCCCTTCATTGGCTTCCTGTTAAATCCAGAATTCAAAATCCTGCTCCTCACATACAAGGTCTTAAATAATCAGGCCCCATCTTATCTTAATGACCTTGTAGTACCATATCACCCTATTAGAGCACTTCGCTCTCGCTCTGCAGGCCTACTTGTTGTTCCTAGAGTATTTAAAAGTCCACTCCCTTAGTTATGCTGCAATAGACGTAGGCTGCTGGGGGATTCCCATGATGCATTGAGTTTTTCTTCTTCAGTCTCTATGTGTTAATAGACCTCTCTGCATTGAATCATATCTGTTATTAACCTCTGTCTCTCTTCCACAGCATGTCTTTATCCTGTCTTCCTTCTGTCACCCCAACCAATCACAGCAGATGCCCCCCCCCCCCCCCCCCCCCCCCTGAGCCTGGTTCTGCCGGAGGTTTCTTCCTGTTAAAAGGGAGTTTTTCCTTCCCACTGTCACCAAAGTGCTTGCTCATAGGGGCTCATATGATTGTTGGGTTTTTCTCTGTATCTATTATTATAGGATATACTGTACAATATAAAGCTCCTTGAGGTGACTGGTGTTGTGATTTAGTGCCATACATATAACTGAATTGATTTGAATCTCCACATTATGAATTAAGTTACTCTTTGTAAAACATTTTGTGCCTGAGTTCAGGTTCCTGTTCAGTTTTTATTCTTTATCTGTGTGTGTGTGTGTGTGTGTGTGTGTGTGTGTGTGTGTGTGTGTGTGTGTGTGTGTGTGTGTGTGTGTGTGTGTGTGTGTGTGATCCTTATTTTAACCAATTAGAATTTCAGCTGCAGTAACCACGTGTGTTCATGTATATTTCATGTTATGTCACTGACTTCATTCATTCTGACTGAGCTCTGCTCCATGTGTAACATTTTCACACATGCTCACTTTAACTCTCTGTGTTCAAAGGAGCCAGTTATGTTCACTCTGACGTTTACCCTGTTAGCTAGCTAAGTAACAGAAACAACTCTTTGAATAATACAGTGCAGTTCAGTAGAGCTACTCACTCCTAAACACTTGTTCATAGCTTGTTGGTAATTGACTCTATACAGTTCTCAAAGTTGGAAAGTAAAAGCTAAGTTTATGTAAATATCAAATTCTTTCATCACTGAATGAGCACAACAACAAGTTAATGAGGTTTTCACCCAGAATCTAATCTTTTGCCAATGAAATCCTTTCAGTACATATTTAAAATTACATATTACGTATTTCATTGTTTTATTATGCTACGTAGTTTTAAGCACTCTGTATAAGGTAATGATAAAGATAGGCAGTATATAAACTGGACTTTACAAAGTACAACAAACCTGCTTGACTAAAATGAGACAGATGTAGGAGCAGTGATGTAAGAAGAAAAGTCTGACTCGTTTCAGCACCATGGACAGCTCCAGTCATAGAACCACAGACAACAAGTCTTTCTAACCGAATCAGCACCATGGACAGCTCCTCATCTTCTGTCCTGTAAGAGTGGCCTGCAGTGCAGGCCTCCCTTCATGTTACACTCCACAGCAGGGGTGGGGGAACTCCAGGCCTCGAGGGCCGGGGTCCTGCAGGTTTTAGATGTGTCCTTGATCCAACACAGCTCGTTTAAATGGCTAAATTGGCTCCTCATGTCTTGAAGTTCTCCAGAGGCCTGCTATGAACTGTTCATTTGATTCACGTGTGTTGACCCAAGGTGTTATCTAAAGCCTGCAGGACACCGGCCCTTGAGGCCTGGAGTTTGCCACCCCTGCGCTACAGCAAGCTCAGTGAGATGCTAAGCAGCTTACTGACGCATGTCTATCAATCAAATAAACAGAAAATATCTAACATGAAATTTTAACCCCACAGACATTGTTACTAATATTTTTTGCCTTATATCATTATTTCTGACACCCCTTGAGCACACCGTGATTTTTCATAGTCCTGTGAATGCAACATAAGCACAGGGTGCTGCGGGGTAAGCTAGACAAGGCATAACAAGACAGGGAGAGCAACTAACAAGCTACACAGTGAGTCTTTCACTTTCCAGAGCCTTTTATGTGTTTTGCTCCCAACCAAACCAGATAGACTGGATGTTTTTTCTTGGAAATTCCGGCGAGTTACTAAAACTGATAAGTTAGCAGGGAAAACTATGCTAATTTTACACGTGGTAACCACTACAACAGTGTGAACTCTGTATTGTCTAAAGACAGCTACAACCAGTCAGAGTACTTGAACTGTGAGTGAAATTGTTTTATTTTATTGTCTACTTGATTAAGTACTTTCACAAATGCACCAAAATAATGCGAGATGCACTTTTCTTTTAGTCGTACATGTTACTCTTCACTCTACATGACTACACTTCTGCACTTTGTCCTTTCAGTTGTGGGTTAATTCATATAAATAAGTTGCTTAAACTAACCTCTTAAGCCCCAACGCCCCCTGATACGGGGGCAAAAGGCAGGAGATCAGTCAGGCTTGCAAGGTTTAAGAGGTTAAGTTACAAACATTTCATAATTTGATTAAACGTGCCTCAAAAAGGGGTGTGCAAATATATTTGATTGTAGTGCTGTAAAGCAATCCAAACTGAATTCATAGAAACAAGAACGATGTTAAAACAAAAGTGTTCTTGATTTTGAACACTTGAGATCTCATTTTATTTAGAAACAGCTGTAAGAACTGTTTTTGTTCATTGCTCTGTACTGTATGTGCAGACTGGCTTTTTGTGATCCTGAAGTTGGTTCCAGATACTGATGGTGAGTCCAGACCCTGTGAAAACTCTTGGTGGATCAAAAAGCAGCGTGTCCAGCTGTTTTGGATGCAAGTGTAGATCTACAGACTGAACCACTTCAAATCGCAGGATTTCAGATAAGCAATCCTGCGATTTGAATAATAAAGATAGGCAGTATATAAACTGGACTTTACAAAGTACAACAAACCTGCTTGACTAAAATGAGACAGATGTAGGAGCAGTGATGTAAGAAGAAAAGTCTGACTCGTTTCAGCACCATGGACAGCTCCAGTCATAGAGCCACAGGCAACAAGTCTTTCTAACCGAATCAGCACCATGGACAGCTCCAGTCATGACTTAGAACCACAGACAACAAGCATTTACTTCATTGAAGCATTTACTTCAATACAGCTCGTTCCTCTGGAAAACTATTGAACTCACAATATCCTGTTCATCCGGAGTCAGGTCTAAAGAAACTTACCCAATTTATTTTATTTTGCTTTTATTCTCAGGAGAGCACTTTTCACTGTCATTTACACTGGTTATCGTATCATTGTAAACTTGTAATAAACTGGACTTTGTGCTGTTTATTATGCAATTATATAAAAACAATATGTGCTGCTATGGAGTTATGGTGAGTGAAATTCCCATTATTAGTATGTCTGTTTGTTTCATGAGTACTTCTTGCCAGTTGTTTTAGCTATCGTCAGACAACCCAAATACGCCCAAGAAAACAGCAACCAAAACTGTAATGTTAACGTTTGAAAAGAGTCTTTGTGAATGGAAAACATCAGAGGTTTCATTTATCT
This sequence comes from Simochromis diagramma, assembly GCF_900408965.1. NCBI lineage: Eukaryota > Metazoa > Chordata > Actinopteri > Cichliformes > Cichlidae > Simochromis > Simochromis diagramma. The sequence continues at coordinate 3,315,529 of NW_024386785.1, read as the reverse complement.
TTTAAACTGTAATAAAATTCAGCTGTCTTGTGAGGTAAATCTGGAGTCATGAACTGGTTGTTTCATTCCTGAAAAATAAATAATCCTCATAACATGATCAGTGAAGTGCCAACAGAATTAGGATTCATTTGAGAGAAATGCTAAAAAAGCAAATTACAAGGACAGAATCAGATGATGTTTCCACAAACAAGCTGAAAGCTGAGTCTCTCGTGACTTTCAGCCTCCACTGGACAGAATAACACCGCGACCTTTACAGAGTAACTGGACCGAGCTGCAGTGATGAATGGTGCCACGCTTTGTATCAACACACACAAACCCACAGTCTTTACTCAACCTTCGTTTCTCTCTCCGAAACCAAAGCTGATGAATTCACATTCTCCACCTCGCCTCTCGGCTGTGAGCGCTCATGAATCCTAAATCCATCTGCATTTATTTTTATCTCCTTCTTTAATCTTTGGACTTTATCCCACAGCACGGTTCAAAGGCAAACACCAAACTTTTGCTCTGCCTCAGTTCTTTAATAACTGGTATTTCTTTGCAAGCTTCACCGTTCAGATGATACACATCCGTATCTGAAATGAGCCATTCTGATGTCCTTTTTTAACTTTCTTCTGATTGGCTGCCCCTCAAAAATGCTCACATCATAAAATAAACTGAGCATTTTTAGCAGCTTAAGCTTCAGCCACCAGCACTCAGATTTCTTACCTGGAACATGATCCTGTACTGCTCCTCTGGACGTTTGACCACGCACATGTTGCAGCCCATGATGGCGTCTCGGTCTGTCTGTCCTCTTGATCTGAATCTCTGTCGTCTGTTCTCTGTCACCGCAGGTCCCTCAGGAAACAGCTGCCAGTCCGTATCGATAATCCAGCTTGTCTGTCTGACCTTTGACCTCCAAATCTGATGTGTCCGGGTCAGTGTTCGCGATCTTGCTTGTTTAACCTTTTTTAATCACCCACTGACCTTTGGCCTAAAATGAGGTTCCAAACTGAGATCAAATCATCAGGTTTGAGCCAAAACGAAGTGAAATCTTTATTCTGTGATGAAGATCGTGTATCTAAAAAGTTTTATTCTTGTTCTTTGTGTTAACCATAAGGCTGCAAGGAAATCTGTCAAGAAATGTATCAAAAAATGATTCAAATTTATGCTGATTTATTTCAAACAGGTAAAAGCTGCAGTTATCTGTATAGCAGATCTGTGCTTGTTCTTCAAACTCAGTCAGTTTTTAGACAAATATGCACCAAAGTAGGGTACTTGTAGTTCTTATACAGTAAAGTGAGATTTCCACTTCATCTGAGAAGCCCCAGAAGTGTCTCCAAACATGTGCAGCTCCTTTTATCAGCTCAAAGTCACAAGTTCTCCTTCAAAGAGAAGAAAGGGAAACCCCAACTGAGAGTCAAGCTGAGTTTGCGTCGTGTCCTCTTTTCTGCTCTAAAGACAAAAGTAAAACCCACTTCTCTGTTCCTCACAGTTTCCCACTCGCAAGCAGAAATAATGATGAAACGAAGACAAAAGCAGCACAAACGCCGTTCGGCTCCGTTTTTGTCGTAAAAAGGCTGCGTTCTGCTGCTCGAACAGCTCCTTGCAGTAAACAGCTTTTATCTGGCGTCCTGCGGCCAGCGAGGAGGCGAGACACTTTTCATCAAAATTAATTTTTATTCATGCACGGTAGATTGTTTCAGCCCTACAGGGGGAAAGATGAGGAGGAGGAGGAGGAGGAGGAAGGCGATCTCCGGTTTGTGCTTGAAACTGTTAACATGAAAAATCAGTTCAGTTTGTTTAAGCAAAAACGAACAGCGGCTGAATCTCTCCTGATGGAAGGATGAAGTCCGAGTGCTGGTTCACGGCTCCCACAGGGAGAGTGTACACGTGTGCTTACAGCATCATTCAGCCGTAGTCTCAGTGCAAATATCAAATAGTTTAAATCAACTTAAGCTTCACTTTGTTGGATGTTTGCAGCAGAAACGGTTTGATTTTTTCTTGCACTGAATATTTTATCTTTATGACCAAACAAATTGCTTCTCTCTCTGTTCTGAATAAATTTGGTAGCTTCTGCGAGAGTGATGAATAAAAACATAATAGATCCAAATCGTGGTGCTTTTAAAAAATGATGAGCGGAGGAAAGCTGATGGAGAAGAAAATGACTGCAAATTGTGTGTTTTCAGCTTCTGTTTAGAGTAAATGTAACAGCTGAAAGTTTATAGACGACAAACTTCAAACTCAATGAAGGATGACGTTTGTGTGATCTCTGTTGGTTTGGTTAAATAAAGTGTGTGTTCCTGCAAACAGGAAGGAAAAGGTTCTTAGCTTAAAAAATTATTTTTCCTGCTTTTCCAAAATGGATTAAATCTGAGCCTCTAATCAAACACAAACTCTCCAGCTAAATGTTAGTTTGTGTGTCTCCTGAGGTGCGTTTGGAATCGAGGCCTGTGACGGTTAATAAGAACTGAAGAAAAGAACTCTTCTCCCGGTTGTAAACTGTTTTCAGTTCGCTTCAATAATTCATGTGAACATCAGTGAGCGTTTAGAGGGACGTTCCTTCTCCCCCAATCTGACTCTAACAGGCTGCTGGCTTGTGTCAGAAATTTTGAAATATTGCAAACGCCAAGAGTTTCAATAAAAGATTGGAACCGTTTCTTGATGAGAGAGGATCAAGAGCTCTCAATAATTCATCTGAGGGTTTGAATCACCACAAGAAATAAGAAGCCCGCGGCTCCACTGTAAACATTGTCCAAAAGTCGAGCTGATCGTGTCTGTGCAGAAGTAAAAGAACTTTCTTTTTCTTTTGAAACAGCCAGCATCTGTTTCTACTGTTTCAACTTTAAAATGTGGTTTTATACCCAAACCACTCACATAACAAACCAAACAAGAGATTTGTTTTTTATTTTACGTATCAAAGTTTGTGCGTTTGTGTTTTTTGAAAGGTTGGTTGTGTTTAGAGCTGAATGCTTTGAGCACTGTGGCATTAATGATGCGTTTGTAGGGTCAGAAAGGAGAAGCAGCATTTGTGCTTTGAGCAGTGACTCCACATTTCAGCCTCTCCTCTCTGAATCCAGCGTTTCCATCTAAAGTGTTACGTTTGCACTCAGCTTTGATGTGTGCAGATGGAAAATGCTCCCATGTTATATCAGTAAATCTGTCATTTTTGTGCACTTTTGGCCACTTTTGTGTGTCTACTATAAAGTTTAAAAATACATTTCCTGCTGGTTCACTAACGGCTCACATCGGTCTCTGCCACGTGCACTTTGCGTCTCTCAGTTTATGTCTGTGTGTTTTAATATCCAGCTGAATATCACATGTTGTTTCCTCCTTGAGCCTGATTTCAGTCCTTTTTGCTGTTCCTCCCTCAGAAAATCTAAATTTAGCTGCAAAGTCTCGAAGCACATTTAGTTTTGCAAACTATTTTATTGTGTTAAAGAGCTGAAGTTTCTTCAAAGACAAACCTGTGAGCTCCAAAATGATCTGATGATGAATATTTACTGACAGGTGTTTCCTGCGCCTGCATGTTTCTGTGTAAAAGGTTGTTTTATAAATCAGCGCTTTGCAGTTTCTGAATCTTTTCCTTCACTTTTTCATTCTAAGTAAAGATTTATTGCTCACTTGCTGCTCGGGGCTGTTTAACTTTTCTCCTTTTGCATGTTGGTTTTTTGCAGAGAACAGCGTCTCCCTCCGGTTTTATCACCGCCCACCTCGCCCACAGACGGTCCTCGATTAGCCTGCAGAAAGATGACAGACAGGATCGACTCTCTGCAGAAGCACATTCAGCCTGTATCACCTGCTGCTTCTGTCACCGAGCATCAGTTATCTGGCTTTATCAGAGTCTACCTGCGCCTCTCTGCACCTGTTATCTGTCATCAGCACCTGTTTTATGCACCCTGATCCAGCACAGGATTCCTGTCAGATGTCTCAGAGGGAAAAGGAGCAGAAGACACGCACCCAGACAAAGAGAGAGGATTAAAAAAGTGTGTTCACAGGAAACAAACAGAGGGAGAGAAAAACTGCAGCGTGAAAGGCGTTTAAATGGAGAGATGCCATTCTGGGAATTTCTCAAAATCCCTTTTTGACACTTTGTTTTTCAGTTACGTGCGTCTAATTCAGCAAATGACCCAAGGCTGCTGGATCTGTATTTTCCAAATGTGCCACTAAACAGAAAATTACACGAATTATTTTCCTCAGTCGATGAAATTTCCAGTGTTTAGGTCACCACACTGAATTCCAAGTATCTTTAAATCTTTGTCGACCAGAAAGAAAAATCAATTTGTGAACTCCTCAATCCCCAAAAATCCTCCTCCAGGTGTGATAATCCACACAGGTGAAGACCGGCTTTGTTTCAGCAAACTTCAGCCTCAAACAGTCGCCCTCTGTCTGCCATGAAGCTGACTTTATCTCCGCGTAATCTCCCCAAAAAATCCTCCTCCAGGAGCAGCCGGCAGGTTTTCTGAGAGGAGCTAGACCCTGAGAGTCCCGGCCTTCTCTCCTTTCTCCTCCTCTATTCTTTCATCCTTTGATTTCCTCTGCTGCTCCGTCATTTCTCTACAGAGGTTAAATCCGGCTTAGTCTCGCTCCTGGACACAGAGACGCAGAAAAACAGAGAGAAAGAGGTTCTTGAATGAGCACATGAACACACACAGGCTTGGTTTTTGCTCATTTCTCTGAATTTCTATGAATTTGTTCTTTGTCCTTCTGCTCAGAGCAGCGAATAGACTCACATGTCTGCAGCCAAAAGCTGATCTCGCTGCTCAAAATCTTTTAATCTTTTCCATTTTAAGCTTTTTGTTTTTGTTCGAATGTCATTGAGTTTTTTGCCCTGCCAGAGATTATCAGTGCAGCTGACCTTTCAGACCCACAGACATGCTCATCCTGTCAGTTATTTTCAGGAATCAATCCAGTGAAAATATGTCAACCTTTAAACTTCAAATCGGAGTGAGTCGTCTGAAAGGTAAATCTGTGCGATCGGACTGTTAAAGCAGAAAACTGTCACAAAACAACCACAATCCTGTTTTCTCGCAGCATTCGTAGGTATAGCTCTGTTCTGACACCCCGCCCTTTAATTTCACTCTAACCTCAGAAAGCCAAACATCAGATATGACACCGATTCAGTCAGATACAGTGTGAAAGGGTGGGGGTGGGTTCCAAAGTGGTTTGCAGATGAACAGCAGCTAACGCTGACATTTCATACTAATGTTGCTACAAAGTATTTTACCTAAGAAGAGGTTTATCCACGACATGAGACCACTCACTGCTCACCAGCTCACAGCTGTTGGTGAGAGCAGGAATGCAGATCGACCATAAAAGATTTTAAATGGTGGGAGTTTTTTTTTTCAAGGCAGAAAACGTGATTTGGAAATCACTGAATAAATCAACAGTAAATCAGTAAACACTGAATAAAATTTACCAACAATGTTCAGGCTCAGTTTGTCAAACTGCAAGATTTGTGGCTTTTTCTTTAACTTGACAGATCAAAACCTGAAGTTCAGTCATGCAAAACTACCGACTCTGACATTCTGGGAGAAATCGAGAAAATAATCAGTCGATCAAATAAGATCATGAAGAATGTTCCATCTCAGCTTTGTTAAAGCATCCCAGTGATAAAAGACAATTTACTGCACTGGAATACCAGAAAATAAGACTTTCATAGATAAAATATGTAGGAATTGAAACTGCAGATGGATAAGAAGAGGATTTTTGAAGTTCAGCTTTACAAGAAGAAGTAAAATTCAGAAACTCCAAAGCCCCCCCTGGAAGAAAAAACAAATCTAAACAGGATTTAGCCAAAGTGATTTCATTTTAAATCTCATTTAAAGAATATTTCCAGCTGCACCTTTCCAGATGTTTTGGGAACCGTCCACTCCTTGATTTCCCCGGGGAATCAGTCGCCTTCTCCTCCCACAGAAGGTGATCCTGAAGTGGGTAAAACCGGCACACTTGTGTCCCCACCTGCTCGTCTTCCTTCTGTTTTCTTCCAAATTAAAACAGATATGTGGCGTTTCCCTCCCAGTCTGAGCGGCCGTGGCTCTCTACAGACGGATGAAAAGGAGCCGGCGGTGCATCAGGAATCAGCAGAGATCTGCAGCTCTCTGCTCGCCGCTCTCTCTTCTTCTGCAGCATCCTCCCCACGCTGGAACAACAGCAGCCTCCGTGGCGGTGCAGCCAGCCAATAACCTGCAGCGGGCAATTAATTTTCCCCTCCACGATGGCTCTTTCCTCCTCCTCTGCTTCTCCCTCCCACCTGCTCTGTCCGCCCTCCCATCTTTCCTTTTTTTTCGTCTCTTCTTCTTATTGTTCTTCACCTGTTCATTTATCTCTCTGACATTCAACTCTTACTCAGCGTGCATGCATGTAAACATTTTTTGTGTTGTCTTTGCGGTTTAAAGAACACCGAGCAGACTGTTATCTGCATGTGCATGCTGTTTGTCAGGAGGAATCCTCTTATCTTCAAAATGTCAACTTTAACAGTTTAAACCAGCAGGAACATTTGAGTTTTATACGGCCGGCTTCTTCCTCCTGCAGAGGACGGTCAACGTGTCAGCTTTGTGTTCTGGCAAGACGAAAAAAATCACAGTAAAGAGCACAGCAGGCATGTGTGGGGGGTTTCAGACCCACTGATAGCAGCCAGAATACACTGGTGTATTGTACACAATAGTGTATTTATCCCATATTTACAATAAATCTTCTAGTTTAAACAGTTTAAGCAGTCTGCAACCAAACACATCTGTAAGTAGAACTTATTTTCTTTATTATTCTTACTTTCTCTCCTACGTGTCTTAGTCCACGTGTGCCTGAGCCAACAGCTCCAGCTGCAGACTCTGTGAAACACTCAGTTCATCTCCTGCATCTCAGTCTCTGACTGTCAGTACAGATGCCCCACCCACCTGCTCGTCAAACCCTCTGATGCTGAGGGGCAGCCAATCAGAAGAAAGTGGTCTTAAATGTGGGAGGATTTAAAACAGCTGATTTAGGACCGAGGATGATTTATGATTCAAAATGAAGACAACAGTACACCGATTACTGTGCACATACAAACACACCATACAGACACTGGTATAAATTGGTTCCAGTCCAATAAACCAGTAACCCCATTAGCCTTAACAGAAGGCAATTTAATGGTATTAATTAATTATCTGTAAAAAGTAATTCAGGTCATAATTTATGCACATAAACACCCAAAAAGACAAATGACACAGCAGCAGAAGTAGTCTGCATCAGTCTGATGACGTCCTCACTGATCACACCAACAGTTATGTCAAGGCTCTCTACACTGTACATAGACAGAATTAGCAGTGGGGAGGAAGAACTCCCCTTTAGCAGGAACACACCTCCAGCAGCACCAGGCTCAGTGGGGCGCAGCCATCTGCCTTGTGGGCTGAAGGCAAGCAGAGGAGAGAAGAGGATGAAGTCCCGGGGAACAGCAGGGGATGAGCCTCGGCTCGGTTTAATTCTCTTTTTATATTCTTCCCTGAGGTCAGATCATTTGTGAGAATAATATTAATTTCCAGTGTTTCTCTGGATCACATGTATGTTGGTGTCCCTGGTGTAGGCGTGTGCATGATGCTGGCACAGATGTAGCCCTGTGATCATCAGCTGCCATTCACCGTCTTCTCCTCTCTATCTGCACAGCATAAGAAATCATTTAGTTCTGTGAGTCTCGAGGGATCTGTGTCATTAACATGACACAAAAGCGGAGTTGGAGACTTTCTTGACTGATAACCTTGTTAGATGTGAGATAACACGTGTACACGGTTTCCCTTTGGTTTGGGGTTCGAGGTCTCTCATTCGTCCACCTTGTGCTTTATTGTGAAACACAGACTCATGCTGCTGTTTGTTGTTCTGAGAGTTGCTGAAATCTATTTTCAGCTGAGATTTATCAGATTCTCCTTTACGCCCCTGATTATCCATGCCCTGCCTGAAGTGGCAGTTTGAGAAGAAATGATTGGGAGAAAGAAGCCAAATCCAGATTGTGCACATATTCCTGATTCCAAATGAATCCTCTGTGCAACACAAAACGTCCGCCGTTCAACTTCCTGATCACATTCCAGTTCATGATCCCGCTGCTTCTCTAATGCCACAAAGTTTAGATTTTTAGCTAAACTTCGAGCTTCTGCCCTTTGAGCTTAGTGAAATCATCACTTTTTTGTTGCTATTTTTAATGTTCCCGAGGCTTTTTTAAATAATTTCATCTCAGCTGCAGAGGAGGAATAAAAACCATGAAACCCGAATTTCTCAAGTCCTCAATCTCTCTCATTCTCTTCTGTCTTTGTCTTCATTTCCTTCCTCTCGTCTTTGTTACCACGGCAGCCTGCTTTTCTTTTACTGAATGTGTGTGCGGTGAAAAAGAGAGAAACATGGTGACAGCAGAAGAAAGGAAGGAGAGAAACAGAAAGGGCAAAAGATAATGGCTCAGAGGGGGAGGGGCAGCAAACATTTCAACAATTTAACTACAGGATTGCAGAGTGAGTGTGTGTGTGTGTGTGTGTGTGTGTGTGTGTGTGTGTGTGTGTGTGTGTGTTTCCTAACCAATTAATCTTCTTATAAATTAACTCTGCAGACATTTATATGTATCCAGTTTAATTCAATTTAGTCGTCGTACCCTAACACACACACACACGCACACACACACACACACACACACACACACACACACACACACACACACACACACACACACACACACACACACACACACACACACACACACACACACACACACACACACACACACACACACACACACACACACACACACACACACACACACACACACACACACACACACACACACACACACACACACACAGAGTCATGAATTACTTTCATATTAACATGAAATGAAGATACAAACTTGTGCCTCTCTGTTAATGTGAATCTGTTTTTAATGAGTCCTCATAAACACTGATAAACGTCACTGGCACCACGAGTCCTGCTGTAACAGTGTGTGTGTGTGAGTGTGTGTGTGTATGTGTGTGTGTGTGTGTGTGTGTGTGTGTGTGTGTGTGTGTGTGTGAACAATGAGCAGCACCATCGCTCGGAGGAATCACACTCTGATTTTATTATAGTGCCACAGCAACAGATATCGATTTCTAATGTATTTAATTACCAGGTGAAGCTGATCACACACGACACAGGTTACAGACAGCGTCCACCTGCTGTTGCCAGGCAACTGCAAAAACAGCCAATGTCCATCACCTCACAAAGCTAGCTAATGGAGTTGGATCATTTAAGAATGAGTATGTCATGTCATGACATCTGAATGCGATGGTAAATCTCTGGAGCACGTTGACCTCGATGAACACAGCTGTTGTTTTGTTTTATTAAAGTGGGAGGATCACGGAGCAGTGTCTCCTGACCACCGCAGCACCAACCCAGCGAGACTCTAATAATCATGGTTAAATAATTACGAAGCAGACCATCGGCTGTTATTGCACTGCTGTTCATTTATTGATTGACCCAGCTAGAAACAACAGCCAATAATATTCTCACTCAGCTAATCAGGACATGTCTGTAGACTGTCGTCTGTCTGTCAGTCTGTTTTTTGTGTTTGTATTTGTGTGTCGTGGCTGAGTGGTTAAAGTGATGGCATCTCCAACCAGCTCAGAAAACTACCAAAAACCGCAGATTGGATTTGTTTAATCTATAGAAAGTACAGATTGTATAGAGGAAGTCCTTCTATAAGTAGGAAGTGGAACCCAGTTGAAAGGAGCTGGGGTGAACTGGGTTGCAAAGTGGCATGCAGATCCACAGGGACAGTATCCTGCCTCTGACGCAGCTTAAACAGTCCATCCTACATGAGGTTTGGTTACTTGGTGTGAAGAAGGGTGCCAGCTGTGAGCTAGCACTACGCTCAATTTCAGGTCCTAACACTTGAGCTGTAATTAAGCCCCATGAGGCATTTTTGTTTTTGTTACTCAGCCAGTATTGGCAGGTCTGGTGGAACCGCCTCATTAAATCAATGCACCAACAATAATCTATATAAAAAAAGGTGTTTACTTTAACTGAGTTCCAAGCAATACAGGCCATGTGTATGGTTAATAATTAGCTTTTACACCTCTTGAAACTAATTTATGAATTTATGTCCTTTTTTGTGATGAAATGTAATAAAAAAGAAAAATCGATCATAACTAAGACCAGGGTTGAAGCAACATGTTTATCTACAGATGAAGCAGGGTTTCTGATCATTATTGAGCTTTACTCCTTCTACACTATCCATCAGCACCAATGGACAAACAACCTGTTTGTGCCTGAGTGAGAGTGTTGCATATCTGCTTCTTGCACTTGATGCATGTATCCTGTGTCTTCCTGCCCATCTTGGGCACAGACACTTTGCAGCCCTTCTTTGGGTTGTTACTGGACCCAGAACAAAATTTAGATTCCTTCCCCTCACATACAATCCGCCCCATCTTTTCTTAAAGACCTCATAATACCTTTTGACCAATGTTCCCTCTAAGCTGCGCGCGTGCGCAATTGCGCACTGCTTGCACAGTCTCTGCGCACAGAAAATCTGCGTTGCACACAAAGAAACAATTCTACCTGAATTTAAATTAAAATTAAAAGTTTAACAATTCTGTTTCGCAGTGTGAGTCAGTGACTGGCTGCTCCTGTATGGGATCAGAACGATGCCACCTTATCACATAGTCCAGCCAATGATGCGATTCACATTCGTATATACGCAGCTAAGCGTTGACAGGCTATGACAGCGTCCTTATGTGCCGGTGTTTTAGCAAAGCGGCTGATGTGGAGTGAAGCCACGTTAATGACAACGTGTACAACCATTGGAGATGTGAGCAGGACAGACGGAACAACTGACGGACAAAGTGTGGACTTTATAGCAGTTTTTAAATTGTGCTGATCGGCCACGTAAAACCAGAGTTATGATAAAATATCTGCAATGTTTGTTTTTCTTCCTGAATACTGTCGTTGTTTATATTTACTGCGGGAAGAAACGGTAAAAACAGCGTTTTATAAGGAAAGAACTCTCCGCCTGTGAGCAAAAACAAAACCAAAACACCCCGCCCTTTCCTATTGGTGGAAAAATGTACCATGGCGACCAATCAAAAAATGATATGGCAACATGGCATTTAAATGTTTAGGGAGGGGGAAGTTTTAGGAGTGACGGCGTGTTTTGAGATGTGAGAGATTTGAGACGTTTACCGCAAATCTTGTGTAGTTAGTGTGTAGTTAGTGTGTAGTTAGTGTGTACTTAATGTGTAGTGTAGTCAATAGTTTTGTTGTGTGTTATTCTTTGTAAGCTCCTTTGACTACAATGGCCTGGATGACTGAGAACCTTCACAGACATGTTCTGTAAATAGTTTGAAATGTTTGTTTAAAAACGCCTTGGCTGCTTTTTTAGGTAAACAGCTGCAAAAAACTTTGTTGTTTGCATAACTCAGTTACTTTTTTGAAGAAGTAACTATATAATTATCTACCCAACATTGGTCATTATTTACTGTATTTTGCAGACAGAGTTACAGACTCTCTCCCAGACCACAGACTCATAATACAGTCAGAGCTTTATAAAAATTAAAAAAAAGAAAGAAAGAAAGAAAGAAAGTTGTGTTTTCAAAATTGTTGTCAAAGTTATTTTTACTTCCAATAGTGTTAACATGCTACAGGTCATGGACAAGATTTTTTTTTTTACATTTTCATTGTAAGTGGGCTAAAGCAGTTAATTAAAAGTCGTCTAACATAAATGTAAATGCTGTAATTTGATTATTTTAATAAACTGTAACTTGCATGGATTGGATGCTGGCGTAACGTGTTACTGTAATCTGATTACTTTTTTTAAGTAACGAGTAAAGTAAGGGATTACTATTGCAAAAACGGTAATTAGATTACCGTTACTTTCCCGTAGGAACGCTGCGTTACTGCGTTACTAAAACCGTGATTTTTTGCGAGAATGTCTCATGACAGTGACGTAAGCGAGTGCGACGTTCGTGACAACAGCTGTGTGCAGATCAACAATGGATCACATATCGAGTGCAGAGAGAGTATGAGCGTGCAGCGTTTAAAGCGTGGAAGTACTGACCTTACTTTGAGTTTGATTCCATAAAAAGTGACAAAAACATTAGTGTCCGCTGTGCGTGGGAAGAAAACTTCTTTTTACAGCGAAAAAAACCCCTAAACTTCCGAGCAAGCACCGAGTAGCTACGACGTAATGGGAAACTCACAGAGAAACTCGCGGATTCTTCCACTGACCGCGGCACACCTGCACCAGGGTAAACCTCCGCCTGCCTCACTCCTGCTTTACAGGTGAAAATAGAGCAACAGGACCGCTGAGTCTTTGACTTTATTTATTTTCTGCTGTGTTTTACTTGCATCTATTTGAAAGACTGAGTGTAAACACACAAAATATTTTATTTTATGTGCTGGAATGTGCAGAAAATAGGTTTAAATGTTAAACTAATTTCTTCCAGTCAGAGAATGTTGCAGATAATTACATTTTTGCTTGATGCATAAAGTTAAAAGATTAAAACTAATAAAACAAGTTTTAAAAAGAGACTTTTCCATTTGATTACATTTTGTATGATGGATTATGCAGAAAAAGTAGAATTGGGCTGAAAGATCTATCGCTTTATCACCTATACAGGTTGTAAATCGTGTTTTTAAAAAGTAACTAAGTAACTAAGTAATTAATTACTTTTGAAAATAAGTAATCAGTAAAGTAACGGGATTACTTTTTTGGGGAAGTAATCAGTAATTAGTAACTGATTACTTTTTTCAAGTAACTTGACCAACACTGGGCGTGACCACAGTGCACACGTCTGCTGTCGCTCACAGTGGTCCAAGGGACGCTCAGGGAGTTGGTGTGCTCGCTCAGACACATGAAACATTAGAGGGAACATTGCTTTTGACCCGTCTTCTTCTCCCTGAGCCTGGCTGTGCTGGAGGTTTCTTCTTCCTGTTAAAAGTTTTTTCCTTCCCACTGTCACCAAGTGCTGACTCATTGTTTGATTGTTGGGGTTTGATCTTTTTATTGAAGTGTCTCTACCTTACAATGTAAAGTGCCTGGATAGATAGATTTCAGATTTATGGGCAGCTGTGGCTCAGGCTGTAGTGCATATGTGCCAAAATGTTCTTGTGCAAGGCTTACATGTTACACGTGTGTGTGTGTGTGTGTGTGTGTGTGTGTGTGTGTGTGTGTGTGTGTGTGTGTGTGTGTGTGTGTGTGTGTGAAAGAAATGAAAATAACTTCTTTATGTATAAAGTTGCCCTATAAAAAAGACCATTCATCATTTATTAGATTCCATGAAACACAGAACTGGAAAATTCTTTATCTTCTTCTTCATTTAATGATGGTGTCAAATGAGGAAGTTCTTAAAATACTGTTATAATTTATCCTCAGGGGGACATGAACGCCCGGGCACGATGTGATGGCAAACCATATATATATTTGACTTAAATTAAAGACGTCCAAAACCACACGTGCCAGATGCTTAGTTACACCATCTGGGAAGTTGTCCTTGGAAACGGTTTGGAAAAGGTCAGGCACTTTCAAAGAAAAATTGGCAGCTGATTGGATAAACCATCTGGCTAACAGTGTCTATCATGGCAAACTTCAGCCAATCAGATCAATGAACCATTGGACCTAGAGAGGAAAACCGAACCCTAGTCAGAGCATCCAGTGAGCATCAGTGGCATCATTACCCCAGATCCACACTAAATATGTTTCAAACTGGATGAACAAAGGAATCATTAGACTTTGATATTTCTGCGTACTTTCACTGCAGGTCATTAAACACATCACCTGCTGTAGAGTCTTTAAGAATGGACGTCGATTTCACTGTTTGTTTTCATTTTCATCATTTTATCATCTTAAAGGTCACTTTGTAGTGTGTGTGTGTGTGTGTGTGTGTGTGTGTGTGTGTGTGGCTCCAGCCCTGTCCAGATGAAATACACAACACTGTCATAGCACTGAATCAATACACCTCCCCTCTCCTCATCTTCTCTTCCTTCTCCATCCTTTAACTCATCCTCACTCCTCCTCTTCACCTCCTTTCGCTCTGCTCTCCTCCCCAACCCTTTCTTTCCTCTCCACCCTTTTTCAGATCCTTTGTTTTCTCTGCACAGCATCTCCTCTCACCTCCATCTGTCCACACTCCTCTCCCTCTCTTGCTGCTTCTCTGTCATCTCCCTTTTTCTGCATCCTCCTCTGCTCATCTGTCATCTTGTCCTGATTCCTAACCCTCTCTCCTTTCCTTCCATCCTGTATTCTCTCCTCTCCTCCTCCCACCTTCCTCTGCCCCCCCCCCCCCCTCTGACGGTGAGTCCTGTGAGAGCAGTTTATCAGCTCAACACAGTAATTACATCGACAGAGGGAGAGATGCCTCTGCAGTGTCTACAGTGTGTCACACCCACCCACCAAACACACACACACACACACACACACACACACACACACACACACACACACACACACACACACACAGGCATGCACATCTCTTCAAACAACACTCTCTTGCTATTTTGAACTAGAAGGTTTCTGCACTTGCACACACTCACTGTTCAAACACACACACACAGAGTGGTTAGTGTGTATTTCTGCTGTTGTCTGAAACGCGATGGTGATGTGTGTGCTGAAGTGAGTCTGCTGCCCAAACATCCATTCATCTCTGTCGCTTTGGCATAAACACTGTCTGCCTGTGGTTACGTGTGTGAGTTTGTCAAGTTCCTGAAAGGACCCAGCAGACATGGTACAGTGCACATGTATTAGTCTGTATTCACTTCAATCAGAAGTCATCTCAGCCCATTTCTGCAGTACTTTATAGTTTTCTAAGCTAATACAGTATTTGTATCATCTATTCCCTTACAGAATCATTTGGAGACACTGGAAGGAAAGATTTCATCCAACAGAAGCACTCGGGGCCGTCTGCCTGACTGCTTGGAGGGACGGAGGAGACGGTGCAGGGAGAGAAGCACCGATCTGCTCAGGCAGACTCTTCAGATCAACTCTGAAGTTAAATCTTAAAATGAGTGCGAGAAGAGTTTTATAGATATTTTCTGTTGAACTTTCAAAAACTAAAGTCCCAAGTCCTGTCTCCTAAAGAAATAAGATTCTAGTAATCAGCACTCACAAAAACATAAAGCAAATAATGGAAACAAGGAGGACGCGAAGCTGTTGAGCTGGGCTCTTCCTTCATGTCTAAGCTTTGATAGTACGAGATGCTAAAATCAGTCAAAATCAGAAAGATGAGAACAGAATCTGCGTCTAAAAGTCGCCAAAATACTTTTTTTCTCTTTTTTCTCAGTCAGAAAAAGACTTTCTAAATGTTCAAAGCTCGGTCCTTTGTTGGTCTTTAAAGAGTCAATATTTGGTCTCTGTAATCTTTGTTTGTATTTATTGACATTATTTCTTGTGTTCATACATTTTCGAGTCTCCGGTGTTTCCTCGTTTTGTGATCCTTTGCGTTGTCTCGTCTTCCTTGTTTCCACTTCCCATTTTATTTTTAGTCATTGCTCTTCCTCGTGTGTCACCTTTGCATTTACTTCCTGCCTTCGTCTTCCATGATTGTTTCCATCTGTTGCTTGTCTGTGTCAGAGCTCCTTCCTTTAACCCCCCTCAGCAGTTTCATTTGTGTCTAATCAGCTTGTATTTGCTGTCTGTTGTCAGATTGTGTGTTTTGCCTCCGTGAGTCTGTTCTTCATCCCTCGTGTTCTGTTCGCTTTGTTTGTATTTTTATCTCTCTCATGTTCTCTGTTTGTTTCCTCGCTTCTGCTAAAGTGCATATAAAATATATTATTAGGCTTCTTATGCAAATCAAATCAAAATAACACCAATGATGGATGTGTGTGTGTGTGTGTGTGTGTGTGTGTGTGTGTGTGTGTGTGTGTGTGTGTGTGTGTGTGTGTGTGTGTGTATGTTTGTACTGTGGTACTCTGTCCTTATCACTGAGCTGTATCAACACTGAAACATGTTTTTATGACATTTTCTCTCCATTTGTGACATTTTGAAATCCATTTTCTGCTTTCAGTCATTGTTCAAAGCTCAGAGTCGCATAATGCAGAGAGGTCAGGGTGTGTGTGTGTGTGTGCGTGCAGGGAGGGATGCAGACATAGTAAGTGGCAGTCGAGGGATGAATTAGTGTGTTTGTGCGAGCAGCAGCAGCACCTACAGCCTGTAATCTTCACAAGCTGACAGACTGAAAGCCTCAACAGTCTCCAGAAGGTTAAAGGTGACACAAACACACACAGTATCATCATCGATTACACGCACAGACTACATACTGTACCAACACACACACAAGCACGGGGGGGGGGGGCTGACAGGGTGACAGTTCAACAGCAGCAGATTGGAAGATCTGCCATAAAATCACACTGAGAGAGAGAGAGGGAGGGAGAGACGGCGGCTGCTGACAAGCAATTACGGAGAGAAGAAGTAAAGACCAGGAGAGGAGACGAGGAGAGAAGGTGACGAGGACGGAGGAGAGCTCGCTCCCCAGGAGAGCTTCGTTTCAACCTAAAACAAAATCACGAGCGTTACGACACAATTATCCGACACAGGTTATGTAAGCAGCAGTGAAAGAAACTGCAGCCACACGACCTGAGACGCTGTTTGATTGACGAGGCACGGAAATTCACTGTGCAGCTGCTTTGACAGGTTCCTACAAGCAGGAGGACTGTTGGAAGGAAAAAGAGGGAATAATTTAGAGAAGAGGAGAGGTCAGGAAGGAGAGGCAGCGAAGAGGAACGCAAGGAAGAGGGGGGAGGAGAAAATAAGAGGAGAGGAGATGGTCGAAATCATTTGACAGGGATCTCGGTGAAGAGGGGGTTAGAGGGAGGAGATGAAGTGATTATGGGCTGGAAAAAGGAAAGGAGCAAAGAAGGAAGGAATGAGAAAAATAATGGAAACGCAGAACGGGAGGCCTTCATGTCTCCCCACACTGTCATTTTATTTATTTTATTTATCCAGTTATAGTTCACCTTTTTCAATAAAGATTCAATCAGATTTCTCTTATATGCTCACCTTTTAATCAGTTCAATTAATCTGCGGGATTGACTTTCAAAATAAAATACCCGTGGAGTATTTCAGTTATTCAAAAACAAAAGATAAAGTGAAATATTAATGAAAACAAAAGTAAATGACTTCTCTCTCCCAGCTGAGGCGCAATGTTTGTTTCCTACATTTAAATGTGCTGCACACTCCTTTAACTCTGAACTCGGGTTTAGTGTTAGTGTGTTAGTGTGTTAGCTGCATGCAAGCAGACCGAGTCACACAAATATGGAGCTTCGTTCTCTTAACTCATCAGAACTGAGGGTTATTTTTATTTATCAGTAATTATAGTTTTGGTGAAAATTGCACTTTTTTGTCTGTTTTCTGTGTTACGTGGACAATGTTCAGGTTAGGGGTCACTTTTCTCACACGGAAACCAAAAAGCGAGTTGTGATTCTGCACAAAGTGACTCGTTGTGTTGGCGATGTGACACGTCATGATGCCAGGCTGCAAACACTTCAGTCCTGATGGATTTTTTTGCTGATAAAATCGATCAGCTCTGCACTCAGAAGGAAACAAATGGGGTGTTTTTCACAGAGGTGTGATCGCTCTATTCAGGTCGAGAGGGGGAAAAAATCTATTCTCTGTGAGCTCATAATGAATTTTAGAGAGCGAGTCGATGAGCTTTAAGGCTGAAGGAGTAAATCTTGTTAATTGTCCTCCTGGTATCTGAGATCTATATTAAAGGGAGGTCACGGGGAGCACAGAGAGGGGGTTTTAGTACCAACACAGGAATGGACTCAGAGTAGAAGGACGTGTTAACGGGAACAATCCTAAAGAAAAGGCTTTCTAAATAAAAACCATGCAGTGAAATAATGAGGAGAAAGTCAGAGGATGCACTGAGAATATAACTCTGTCTGACCTGCTGTGAGGACTTCAAGGTTCTATCTGTGGATTACTTTTTTTATTTGCTTGGTCTTCATTTTTGCATTTGCTTCCAAAAGTATTCACTCATCCATTCAAATCATTGAAATCAGGTGTTCCGGTCACTCCCACAGGTGTTTCAAATCCAGCACAGACAGCTTCTACAAACATATGTGAAAGAATGGGACGCTGTGAGGAGCAGAGATGGGCAGTAACGCGTTACTGTAATCAGATTACTTTTTTCAAGTAACGAGTAAAGTAAGGGATTACTATTGCAAAAACGGTAATTAGATTACCGTTACTTTCCCGTAGGAACGCTGCGTTACTGCGTTACTAAAACCGTGATTTTTTTGCGAGAATGTCTCATGACAGTGACGTAAGCGAGTGCGACGTTAGTGACAACAGCTGTGTGCAGATCAACAGTGGATCATATATCGAGTGCAGAGAGAGTATGAGCGTGCAGCGTTTAAAGCGTGGAAGTACTGACCTTACTTTGAGTTTGATTCCATAAAAAGTGACAAAAACATTAGTGTCCGCTGTGCGTGGGAAGAAAACTTCTTTTTACAGCGAAAAAACCCCTAAACTTCCAAACAAGCAGCGAGTAGCTACGACGTGATGGGAACCTCACAGAGAAACTCGCGGATTCTTCCACTGACCACGGCACACCTGCACCAGGGTAACCCTCCGCCTACCCCACTCCTGCTTTACAGGTGAAAATAGAGCAACAGGACCGCTGAGTCTTTGACTTTATTTATTTTCTGCTGTGTTTTACTTGCATCTATTTGAAAGACTGAGTGTAAACACACAAAATATTTTATTTTATGTGCTGGAATGTGCAGAAAATAGGTTTAAATGTTAAACTAATTTCTTCCAGTCAGAGAATGTTGCATATAATTACATTTTTGCTTGATGCGTAAAGTTAAAAGATTAAAACTAATAAAACAAGTTTTAAAAAGAGACTTTTCCATTTGATTACATTTTGTATGATGGATTATGCAGAAAAAGTAGAATTGGGCTGAAAGATCTATCACTTTATCACCTCTTCAGGTTGTAAATTGTGTTTTTAAAAAGTAACTAAGTAATTAATTACTTTTGAAAATAAGTAATCAATAAAGTAACGGGATTACTTTTTGGGGGAAGTTATCAATAATTAGTTACTGATTACTTTTTTCAAGTAACTTGACCAACACTGGTGAGCAGTTCAGAGTATCTCAGCGTGGAACTGTCACAGGATGCCCAGTCATGAAATTTCCACAATACTAAATATTCCACAGACACCTGTGGTTTTAGAATTCATTCAGTATAATAACACTGTGAGACTAATTGGGACCAACAGCAACTCAGTGGCAAAGTCAAATCACAGAGCGGGGTGAGCAGATGCTGAGACACAGAGTGTGCAAAGGTCGCCAGCTTCCTGCAGAGTCAGTCACCACAGACCTCCAAACTTCATGTGGCTGTCAGATTAGCTGGAGAACAGCACATAGAGAGCTTCATGGAGCGGGTTTCCATCGCTGAGCAGCTGCATCCAAGCTTTACATCACCAAGTGCAAAGCATCAGGTGAAGAGGTGTAGAGCAGTGGAGACAGGCCACGCCTTCTTGTCCAGCATCAGGTCTGACCTCACAACTGTTCTTCTGGAGGAATGGTGGAAATTCCCATAAAACTCCTAAAGCTGAAGCTCAGAAGAGCTGAAGCTGTTATAGCTGCAAAGGCTCAACATCATATTAAACCTTATGGATTAATCCACGTGACGTTCACTCTTTTGGCAGCACAGTGCGGGGCCTACACTGCAGAGCCGTGTCATATGTTGTGCTGATGTGTTTTTAATAGATGCTGGTTGATACCAGACTTGGGCATATTCACTGTTGGTCATCCTGGAGCATATTTAATATTTTACATGTAAAATATTCTTAGTTTTTCACACAGAGCATGATTTTCCATTATAATCAAAAACGTGCAGATGTGCGTGCTGCAGCAGCCTTTCTGATGATGAAAGAGTTCATTATCCTGCTGGACAGAACACCCAGCCTGCCAATGGTTTAACCTGCAGGTTAATGAGTGTGTGATCAAACAGCGACCGCACTGATTGATGCTCTATCACACCTGAGCACAGAGAGAGCTGAATGTGGTTCTAAAATAACTGAACACACTTTTATTCAGTTTTAGGAAGTGACTCGCTGAGGCCGGCTCCTCCTGTTTATTCAATAAAAATGTTTTGAACACGTATTTCAGTCAGTTTCAGAGCAGTTAAACCAACATTTTCATGGACTGGTAAAAAAAAAACAGCAACACAAGAAAAATTTAAAAACATTTTTTTCAGATTGTAAAAAATCCAAAATGTTCTCTTCAGCATAACAGAGCAGATTTGTTGCAGAGTTAATGCTGAATTTGTCTTTTATTAAATTAATTAAAATTTCATGTTTTCCCTCATGTGTGCTATTACTGTTGACGTGTCCTTGAGCAAGATATAAAAAATGGCCCCCAGTGCGTCCATTAATGTGTGAATACGTCACACAGCTCATAGGAGGAGCAGAAACTGCCTCACTGTAGGAGCCAGCCTCCACTGGTCATCGAGGGAACTGCAGGTTTTGGTTTTCCACAGCATTTTAAAAGAAAATAATTGTGGCCTATTGAACATTAAAACAGACAAAAGAATTCATTTAATCGTCTCCACATCCTCTGATATTCTCCTAATCTGCTTTTATTTTGCTGTACGGCCTCATTAAGCCCCTCTGAGTTCTTCATTCTGTCTTATTCATATATTCGATGAGTTCTATTTTCATCTGTGTTGCTCTTTCTTCAGCTCGGTGAAGACAGTTGGTGCTCTGGCTTTCGTCTCAGCTGTCCTCTGAAACCAGCAACAGCACAGCGGGACCTGGAGACTGAATGTGTGGATGTTTCAGTGGCGCTTTCATGCTGCCGTCGTCTCGCAGAAAGACTCACATCGTCGATTTGACCGGTTGTGTCCACCCTGCTGTGAGAGGGAGGCTGCATTAACTGATCAGCAGGGACCACGAGAGGCCGGAGGAGGTCAAACTGGTCAATAGCTTCGACCTCTCCCTCTCTGTCACAAGGAATTTTAATTTACATCACATTCACTGAGCCTGACGGTGTGTGCAGAGGAAAGGTCACCGTTTGATTCAAATCAAGAGCTGAGAGATGTGCTCAGAAATATGATCGCACATTTTTGAACACTCTGAACTGCTTACTGCAGTTTAAGCACTGTAGATTTAAAAAAAAGAATTAACTGCAGCAACACAATGAAAGTTGGAAAAAACATTGACTGTATATAAAAGACGGCATGGCCATAGCAACGTCCACATTTGAAGCATTTTAATTTTTTGGATGATGCATGGGTCGGAGACCACTTTCAATTTCGTTGTACCTGTGACAATGACAATAAAGACATTCTATTCTATTCTATTCTATTTTGACTGCAAATGTCTTTATTTTTGGAGCCAAATCCTTTGCAGAGGTCTGGTGAGGTGAGATGAGGCCTCAGCAGACTGCCAGCTGCTACTCCCGCCTATGTCGAACCTTGAGTCAATAAAGAGTTACACAGAGAGTAAAGAACATAAAGAGATGTGCAGTTGTACCTTTTTGTGGCAGGCTGTAAACATGTTTATTTCTGATGAACATGGACGTCTGTGGGGACTGACTCACTTCTAGATTCAACCTCGAGTGGCCATTAGAGGAACTGCACCTCCATTTTCAGGCCACTGTAAAAACAAAAATCACTGCAGAGATGTGAGGACAATTTAAAAAATCAAGTTTATTGTTTATAAAAGAACCTTTTGCCTTTTATACTTTCAGCACTGCAGCTGATGACTGGAAGTCACAATATATGCACACACACACACACACACACACACACGTTTTCACATCGTAGTGAGGACATTAATTGAAATAATGTTTTCTCTTGCAGCTTAACCAAACCATCAAACATGAACTAACGCTGAGCCTAAACCTAACCATAACCTAACTGTGACCCTGACACTAAAACCACACTTTGAGCCTCAAACATGTCTTTAAACTCATGGGGAGTGACTGTTGGTCCCCACAAGTATAGTGGCATGGCAAACTTTCTGTCCTCACAAAGATGTCTAAACACGTACACACACCTCTGAACCTGGACTGCTTTTTCAGCAAGCAGTACGGCAGAGCAGAGTCTGTGTAATCACTGTGAGAGCTGTGAGGATAATGAAGTTTTAAAAGGCAGCGAAGAGAATTATTTTGAAATTATCTTGGAATCCGTCATTTGAAGCATTTGAAGCATTTGAAGCATTTGAAGCATTTGACACAGTCAAAATCTGTGGAGATCTACTGATAATAATCTCTTTTATGGATCTACAAGGCTAAGAAATCTCCTCTGTGTTCGTCCGACCATAAACATGAGCTGGATAAACCTCCCTCACAGGTACACCGTCCTCCATCACTGCTCGTGCAAAACATCCTGACTGAGCTGAAACTGTACATGAACTGTCAGTGAAACAGGTTAAAAATAACTGTCTTTTTTATCCATTGTTTCTTTTTAGTTTCATGAGCCCTGGCTGAGAAGCACGCTGTTAAAGGTTATGAAAATGACCAAAAATGATAAGAGTCACGTTATGAGCTCCACGTGTAAGCACTGCCATCTGCAGGTGAAATGAGCACACTGCTACTGACCTGACCTGTTTGAGTTATTCCAGCAAAATAAATGACGCTACTGTCAACCATTCATGCGTGTGTATGACCATTTCTGCCTCTGCTAATCTTTTTCCACTAAACCTGTTTCACATGTTCTATTTTTGCCTGTTTATAAACAGCTTTTCTTATATTTCATATGAGGAAGCACTGAGCTGCACGTTTTCACCTTTTGCTGTCTTCATTGAAGTTGCTGCTATTTTCATGCATTCTGCTGTGAGACGAGTGAGAAATGTCTCCCTTTCCTTTCTCCTCTGCATCAGGTTTGCATCACAGCTGAATAAGTTTGATCCAAAATAGTTTTTATCTGTTTGGCTTTATTTTCTGACCAACGGCAGCCTCCACGAGCTAATGAGGGGTGAGGTTCGTCTTGGGAAATGGCTCCTGACGCCGGGGCAGCCATAAGCACGCCCGTGCACACATCCTCCCTGCACCGAGAAACCAAACGGACTCATTTTAAAGTGATCCGTCTGACGCACTGAAAGTTTTCTCAGCTTCGTAACTGGACTCTGAGTCGTAATCCTGCTCTTTAGGCAGAGAGTGAATGAACAGATAGCAGAACAGAACCAGCACCGTCGTTCCCATCAAAGCTATTCCCACGAAGATGCCGACCAGTCCTGCGTGTGACGTCTCAGGTTCAGTCAGGTCCCCTGCTGCTGTAGAAAGACCCAGCATGTCATTCATGGTCATTTTAAAACTCCATTAAGAAACACGTTTGATTTTAAAGACGCTGCATTGTTAAACATGTTTGAAAGGTTTTACTGAACAGATTTACCGGTGACGTTGAGCCGGCAGCTGTCAGAGCCGTCGCCGTGATCCGTGCTCACTTTGCACACATACAGACCTGAGTCGTGAGTCGTCAGGCCGGACAGCTGAAGCGCGATTCGTCCTTCTGCGAGGGCATCGCTGTCGCTCCAGACTCGCCCTGCAAACCGTTTATCCTGAAGCTCTGAGACCTCGACGCCATCCTGCACACGATACAGGACTGAGAGCTCCTGATCGGCTATCAGGTCGCAGAAGACAGAAAGCAGACTGGGCGAGCTGTTCGTTCTGGTGGTGAAGTTCCACTCCAGAGTGATGTTGTCGTTCTCCTCCGCCTGATGGAAGCTCTGTGACACCGTCACGATCAGCGATCCTGTGGAGGAGACACAACCACAGGAGCCCACGCTGAGAACAGAAAAAAGCTTAAAGCAGTCGAATCAGTGAGTGAGGTTCTGTAAATGATGGATGATGAAGAGAAGGTTCAGACCAACCACAGACACAGGGCAGGAGGATGATGAGCAGCAGGACTCTGTCGATCATCTTCCTGTAGGAGGAGACAGAGATGAAGCACCAGGAAACCCAGACAACCTCACTCAGTCCCTCAGAGCAGAGGGCCCGCTTGTGGGGGCCAAATGCATGTAAATTATATCTACAGCAGAAGTATAAAAACTGCGAAATGGGGCAAAGAAACTGTTTGTTTTTTTCACAGCAGGTAAAATGTTCAACATCACAATGATAAGTTTAGTTTATTAGCAAGATTCCTGTTAGGAATATTTTCTGAGTTACGGACTCTCGAGTTTAGGCTCAAGAGCTCGGGAGTCCAAACATATCTGCCATTTTTGAGGCTTCGTAACCTCAGATGTAGAACAGCTCAGCATCAGAACCGAAGGACAGAATCACATTTTTGCGTGAATGTTTTTATCTATAAGCAGCTGTGAGCATCAGTTTTCTGAATGAAAATGTTCTGAACAAATTCATTTAGTTTTTTAAGAAGTTAACATTTATTTAACATTTTTAACTTGTTTTTGGATTTTAAAAAATATATAAAAGCAGAAATTACTGGCATTAAACTTTCTATCATATAAAATATGTGCATTTATAAATATGAGTTTGGTAACTTGAGGGTTACATACTACGTTCTACTCGACTCTCACAGTAACACAACTAAAACTGCTGTGACTGATGGATTTCACAGCTGATGTAACAGGTTACTTCCTGAATAAGGTTCAGCAGGGAGGGGAAAATAAGAAATCAAGAAAACAACAGACAGACAGGAGTGCTTCAGTCTGCTTATGTCTTTCACTCCATAATCATGCAGATTACATAAACCATTATCAGTTAGACCGCTTCCACAGAATAGTGTCAGTTCTTATACGTTACCTTGTGTGTCTTCTGTCATATGGGAACAGACCGACTCACTCTGCACAGACGCTACAACAAACCGCTGCCTCCTCCTGCAGTCTGTTATTTCAAACCTACCCAGCAACTATTTGGTTCACCCAACTCCTGTTTCTCCTCTTCCCCACTGCTTCAGTCCCACTGCAACAACTGCAGGCCCTCTCATTTCTCATTTCGTGGAAGTTCCTGGAGTGAGAACCTATTTCTGAGGTCAAACACGTGAAGCAGCCACGCCGAGTCACCGCCAGAAGAATTCAGGCTGGGAATTCGATCCCCTCCCCGGTCACCGAGTCACAGCTGATAATCACAAAGATTTGATTTTGTTTACATTTAGAAAGAATTTTAAAAAAGCATAAGAATGTAACAGTAACGTTACAAAAGTGTGTGTGTGTGTGTGTGTGTGTGTGTGTGTGTGTGTGTGTGTGAGTGTGTGTGTGTGTGTGTGTGTGTGTGTGTGTGTGTGTGTGTGTGTGTGTGTGTGTGTGTGTGTGTGTGTGTGAGTGTGTGTGTGTGAGTGTGTGTGTGTGTGTGTGTGAGTGTGTGTGTGTGTGTGTGTGGGTCAGAGCTCTGATTACTGGTGGAGCAGATTCACTCCCACTTCTATTCCTGGTCTGAGGCTTGCTGTCCTTTGGCCTCTGTGGGCCTCAGTCAAGGAGGGTGGGGTGTTGCCCCCTCCCTACAGCTGCCTTCTCCCCTTCGTCTTCTCCTCCATATTTCTTTGTTGGGGTGTGCACGTGGCTTTGGTTCTGCAGTCCTGTTTAAAGTGCACACACACTCACACACACACTCACACACACACTCTGTTTTTCCTCATTCCTGTGCTTTTTGTTTTTGGGAAAGTTTTCTTAGACTTGGTAATCCAGTTTTCTTTTATTTGCAAAAGTTCTGATTAAGTATGTTTTGTTTCCTTCACTCCTTCATTTTGACTCTGATGTATTTGGATAAACCGTTTATTTAATGTGCAACTCAAAATGTTGTCCCCTAGAGGGCAGCACATCACAACTGAGGGTACTTCACACACTCCTGTGTGAGATGGGGTGGTGAGGAGATCGATGTACTAATAATGTACAAGTACTGAGGTTTTTTAAAATAAAACTATATTTGAAGTTTGTGTCCAGAATACAAAACTATCGATGTAATCAATATTCAAAAATCAAACAACAGAACATCAAACATTTATACTGTAAAGTGTTATTAGGAACAGTAAAACAGGAGCTTAAAATGAATGGCTCCATCCTCCAGTTATCTTTCCAGCAGATCACCCCAAAGATTCCAGGTTCACTTATCTGATCCACTCAATACACACTTTCTATGTATGATAAGATAACTCTTTATTGTCATTGCAGTCATACCTCGTACAATAGTACAACAACATTGGAAATCTAAAGTAGATTACAGTGTTTTTGTTTGTTTGTTTTTATATTTGCAGGTAAGCTAGCATAAGCTAATCTTATCAACAACAACAAAAAGCCTGGAGTTGATTTCATTCGGTCAGTGACGACCGTCTCTTTTGGCCAACCAGCTGTACAAGACAAAAAGAAAGAAATAAAAATTGCCTTTTGGATTGGTTGCTGGTTGCTAGCTGCCGTGTTTTATCAAAATTTCATTCTAGAGTGGATAACATCAGATAATTGTTGCACTCTTCAGCTGCCCTTTCTTCATCGCACCTTTCAGCAGCTCCAGTAGTCGACCAACTTCCCTTCATGCTGCCCTGATCTTGGCTTCTAGTCTCCTTCTCCTGCTCATGTAGATGAGAGCCGAGCATCTCAACGATGATCAGCTGGGTGCTTTCAGTTATGGTCACACACACGCACACACAGGTTTATATACATTTAGCATAAAAATGAGAGTTAAAAATTCTTTGGGGTTTTGTTTCACTCTTACATTCTGAACTTTTAATAAAGAATCATTCAGGGGACTGAAACCTGAAAAGCGTTTTCCTCTAACCGTGTAGAAGTGCTGGATCTCTATTATTACCATTGTATAGCATATCTGCTGTGCATCTTGCCTCAGATGTCGAGTGTGATCACACTGTGTTGCTCTCCCACACAGCCTGCAGATCTGCAGCCTACACACTGATCAGGGTTCAGAGGTGGGTCTGTATTAGCAAACAGTAGAGAAGTGACGGACCAGCAGCAACTTATCTGAAAGCACGGAGGGCAGGCGAGGACGCCTCGGCCTCCGCACACACAGAGGCATGTTCACATGTACAGTACAGGTGTGCGGGGATGAAGCTACAAGCTTTTATACAACGTATTTAACCTTGAAACATTTGCAGTGTGAAGTGTTGTATGTTTTATGATGGACTGTGGCTCAGAATACTAAACCTTAACAAACCTTAACAAAAGAAAATGTTGCGTGTGTGACCTTGAGGTCTTTCATGGCCTCACAGTTCACAGAATCTGGGCTCTGTGTAGGCGGATTTCAGTTCTTTGGACTTGGACTTCACCGAGCCTCGAGTTTTAAACAGAATTATCATCAGTGTGCTTTTGGACCAAAGAGTGTTTGGGTTACCATTCATATACTACTTGGCAATAGATTGGGCCTGCACCACAATCAGAGATTAAGGTGTTACCCTGTTTTCTTTAGATTTCTGGACTCACAAAGCTGACTTCTAAAGAGCAGATTATCATGAAGGTTCATGGTGCATGGCTGACCTGCTTCACAGGTTCAGGTAATACAGTGACAGAAGTCTTCAGACCAGGCACGAAGCAAACTTGTTGGACACAGACAGTTTTTGTAGTTTTACTTTGTACATCCTCACGGGGAGTTTCAAATGTTACAGTCGAGACGGGAAGCGACGACTGCAATGGTTTGGCCACGCCTGCCACATGAGTAACCATCGCCTGCTATACTGCCTTCTGATGCAGCAGCGCCCCGCCCACTGGAGAATCAAGCGTGATGCGCCCAAGAAGACTTGGATCGAGCAAACTGAAGACTATCTTAAACAACGATGTCTAACCCTCGAGCAAGCAAAGGTCAAGGCCAGAGATCACAAGGCCTGGAAGTGCCTCTCTGACCAAGACGGAAACCCTACGGGACCCACAGTCACGACCAGCAGTTGGGGACAAAAGAAGAAGAAGAAGAAAAGATGTCTAACAGACTGTAAACATCTTAATTTCTGCTGCAATGATGGCTGTTTGAACAGGGAGTCTGTGGGGACTGACTCAGTTTTGACTGATAGGAGGAGCTTGGATTGTGTTACAGGTCGGCTCAGAAAGCTGCTTATTCAAAAACCTCTTTAAGTAACCAATCCAAGTTTTTTAGGACTGAAAAAATCACAAAAAATGTGCTGATGTGACAAAAGGTTGAAAATATTTAGAGCTGTAGTAGCTGTTCTTCTGTACGGACGGTGTATATGTACACACACGATATACACAGCTTCATTTGACATTCGCCCACGGAGTCAACCGTGCAAACATCAATCTGTACAGAAATGCATGTATACACTGAAGCTAGCCGCGGGGATAATCACAGCTCTGATGCTCCTTTGCTGCCTCTTCAAGACACTGCACACGCAAACACTGTAACGTATAAGCACATTACACACCTACACACACAACAACATAACTGTATAAATCATGGCATTACAATCCACACACACACCTCATCCTCCCACTGATCACTCCAACTAATTATACTTTGCTGAACTCTCTGCTGTTATAAATATGTGCAGAGGAGGACAGAGAGCAGCGCCGAGTTTCTGAGGGATGAAACTGATAATGATCGTTGTTATAATAATAATGAAGCTCCTTTGAGTTCATAGTAAGCCTAGCTGGTATTCATATAAAATATATAGTAGTAGGCAAAGCTTTTGACAGGCATTCATTTCATCACAGTAAAAAAACACTTTCAGACTGATCTGAGTAACGATTTAATGTCGAGTCTCACAGAATATCTGATGTTTATCAGCGTCAGTCACCGCGACGCTGAGCTAAGCACCACCATGAGCACAGGCTGTTGTAAAGAGTCATCATGTATGAATGTTTACAGGCTGTTGTAACACTTTACACTGGGAATATGAATCATAGCTATCTCCATAGGAGCAAAGGGAAAAGCTTTTGACTTTAAGAATTAAGTCATGAGACTCTGAGAGAAGACGCTGGTGTTTCTGTGAGACACAGCCAAGAGTGAAAGTGGACCATTGATTCCACATTTCAAAGCCACGACTTTAGCGCTGCGGCCTGCCGCTCGTTGGTTTGAGACCGTGATTGGATGAGAGGACGTCAGGTTCCCGGTGTTTGCTGCTGATGCTTCTAGTTTTTGTGCTGGGCTAGTTTGGCTCGTACTGGTCCTCGCTTCAGTTAAATACGCAGATACAAGAATGATACCAATCTTGTGCTGTTTTTCTTCCCACTAGAATGTGATAATTCACAAAATGCTACTGTTATCAATCTTTTGTAAAATATGAAACGTTTGCTGGTAGAACTCCTGCAGGTCTTTGTTCAAACACCACTATGATGCCACACGTGTGCGCTCTCAGAGGACAGACTGTAGATTTACTGTTGGAGAAGCTGCAGCTCTACAGAAGTCAGATTCTTTTTTTTAACTTGTTTTCTCTGCGCTGACCTTGAAAACAATCTTGGAAACATGGAAACATGCAGTAAGGCTGGATCTCGGTTTGGTCCGTGTGCTCAAATCTATCGATTCCCATAGAGAAATATGTTCTTTCCAATCAGCTTTTACAGAGAGAGTAGGAGGGAGGCAGAGCAGAACACAGAGGAGGAGGAGGGTTATGAAAAGATCCAAACATGGAGGATGGAAGAGCAAAATTATGGTGAGGTGAACGGTTGTAACAACTCGTTACAGAAGAAAACAAATGTTTGCTTGTTTCCATCCAGACTACAGAGTTTCATATTGATGTTTCAGTTGGATTATTGGTTACAGTTACCTTATGGTGGAAAATCACATCTGGGGGCATTTTGTAAAAGAATACAAATCTTAATCTTGATGTTTTCTATTATACGTTACTGTAGCTGCACAGAAGTCATGTATGATGGTTATTAGTATTTGGCAGCAGGATATAGCTGTGCACTCTACCTCAAAGACAAATGGTGATGCAATATGATATTAAACCTTAAGATGTTTAAATATTAGCATTTATCTGTGACACCAACAGTGCAGCACTAAAATGCTTTCTGTGCATTAAAAAACAATGTAGACCGAATGGTAGCATGGGTGATGGAGCACACCAATAGGAGGTAGATGGGCCGGAAGCTGAGCAGGAAGGGGCTGCAGCAGGTGCAGCAGCAGAGGTGCATGCAGGACTGATTAATCGAGCCATCAGAGAGTGTCACAAAGCCAGGAGGTCTCACTCTGGTGCGTTTTCACCCCCTCCTGGTTCTTAATGTTCAGCTTTGTGAGATTTTGTCCAAGTTTGGAACGAAACACAGAAAAGGTCTCAGAAGTTCAAAACATGAAGGGCTGACATGCTGGTGCCACAGTCTACGTCCTGCTGACAGCTCTAAATAAATGTTGCAACTGAGTTAAACTCAATGACTTTCAAAGGATGTCTGTTTGGCAAAGGACCAAAGTATTGTGTTGTCCTCCAAGTGGGCGTGTCCCTGTAGGTCTAACATCACGTGTAAACTATTGATTGACTGACACTAGCTATATTACCATGGTAACCCAGCCATTCAGTAATTTAATCAGCTGTGTTGGATCAAGGACACATGTAAAACCTGCAGGACAGCGTCCTCGAGGCCTGGAGTTGGATCCCCTGTGTTAGTGGATGTGAGGACAATCAAAGCAGCCAGTCAGCCAAAGCTGAAGCATTCCCTGCATTCAGTATGAGCCATTAAAAAAACCTCAGGTACAGTTTAACACGAGTCTGTGGAGACGGACTCAGTTTGGAGTCAACCTCAAGCAGCCATCACAGGAACTGCAGGCGCGCGCGCGCCTCCGCCTTATCTTAATGCTTCCGCCTGCTTTTACGGACAGAGTGGTGCATCCTGTTGGATGTGGAGGATCTTTTGCTCCGTCTGCGGCCACAGCTCCCAGCAGCGGATCGCGGTGACAGAGAGTGTGTGTCTGTGTGTGTGAGATGGGGATTATTCTCATTTCACAGCAGAGGACAGAGGACGAGGTGAGTTATTCTCAAGTCCTTCATGAACCTTTGCGTAAAGGCGACTGTGTGTGTGTGTGTGTGTGTGTGTGTGTGTGTGTGTGTGTGTGTGTGTGTGTGTGTAACGGCTGTGAGTGTGTGTAACGGCTGTGATGGACCGCGCGCACGCGTATTTTCTGCCCTGTATGAATAACCGCAGACATCAGAGAGCGTCAACTTTTCATTTTGGTGCTTTATTAAAAACAGTTTTGTCAGCTCTGCTGTCACGTTTGAGCGCTCGTGCTGTCATCGTTAATTAGCGCTGGCGGTTAATTGGCTTTCCTGTCACATAGCGTGAAAACAGCGCGCGCAGAACGAGACCATAACCGAAAACATTGTCCTGATCTCCGCGGAGACGCTCAGAATCTGCGATCCGCTGTATCGATCCTCTGAATCATGTCAGCAGCCTGTAGGCCTGAATCAGCCTGTACACGAGTCCAGTGAAATCCTCACTGTGATGCGTGTGAACTGACCCTGCGCTATTAAGTGTGGGCCTTTCATTCAAATTACAGATGATTTTATAGATGTCGCAAACTGTGCCAGTGCAGCTTAACTGCAGCCACCGAGCTAAAGAACCTCTAATCTTCTTATCTCAGGTTATTATTCAATGTCATAACTCTTATGTGCTGCTTCTGTCATTTATGGATGTAAGGTAGGATTAGTGAAAACCGAAACGTGGTGCAGGCCTGAGGGGTCAGAGGCTGCTGCTGACCAAAATGAGAAAGTCGACTGTAATGAGAGATGAAAGACCACAAGGACACACGAACCAAATATGAAGAAGGATCAAATCTGACTGGAAAGACCACAGACTGTATATGAAGGATGGACATAGGCACTGTGAATGAGGTTCTGTTTTGAGGCTAATGTCAAATATGTGCTGCAGCTCCAGAAGGTGGGAAACACAGTAATCACATCACATTTGTTTCCATGTTCCTACAGTTGAGTCGTTTTCACTGTTAACTCAGATTTGTGTCTGTGGGCTGTTTTTCATTGACTTTGCTGCCAGATTAGTGGTAACACTTAGATAAGCCAATAAGAGAAAGTGTTTTTGTATGTTATTGTTAGCTGGTATTTACTGGAGTTGCAGATACACATTTACATACTGTCATCACAGGCGTGACTGTTTTGCTGAACTGTTCCTTTCACCGATCAGATGGTTGTACAGCATACATCCCTAATGGCTTTAAAATGCATGAATTTGGTTCGCAAGTTTGAAATTAATTGTATTTTGAGGTAATGAACACTTAAATCCAGCTGTGATGTGTGTTTGGGATCATTGTCCTGTTGGAGCACCTAACTGTGTGATTTCATCATTCTGTCCACTTTGTGTAATGCACCAATACCACAGACAGCAAAGCCAGAGCTTGATGCTACCACCACCATGCTTGACAGTTGTACGCTCTACAATCATTCCTGGTAAAGGAACAATTAAAAAAAAAAAAAAAAAAGATTAAAAGCCAAAAATTACTCTGACATTAATGCACAAGTTACTGATCAATATCTCCAGCACGGTGTTTATGGTTCCTTCACTACACATAATGCCAGAGACAAACATAGACTGTATATGAATGATGAACACAGCTGTGACGTTACCCGATGGTTAGTGAATTCTTGTTGTGATGACTTAGGCTGAGCTGTCAAGGAGAATGGGCTGCTTTATATGCTCTTCTCACGCTAATAGGAGCACCATTAGCAGCCTGAAACTAGTGATTTAGCCGAGCGGTCCCCAACCCCCGGGCCATGGACCAGTACCAGTCCATGAGTCGTTTGGTAACAGGCCGCAAGAGTTGAGGCTCGGGTGTGAAATTTATGGTTTTCAGGGTTTTTGTGTTTTTTTTTATATTCTTAATTTGGTTTCCCTGGGTCTTTTGCCGTGTGTTATGAATAAATCTCCTTTTTTTCGGTACAGATACTGGTTTTATTTTCTTGTATTTATCTGCGACACCTTAAAGGCGGGTCCGTGAAAATATTGTCGGACGTAAACCGGTCCGTGGCGCAAAAAAGGTTGGACTGCTGATGTAGCCCATAAACTCATCAGGAAAGTGTTCACTGGGTGTGTTCAGTGCAGCAGAGGAGTCGCCCCCTGCTGGCAGAATGCAGGTTTAAGGCATTTCTACAAGTGATTTTATGCACAATCGACAAGAGAAACACCTGTTGTTAAATATCAGACATTTTAAAAGTGACCTGTTATTGCAGTGAGTAAATAACCACCAGATAATAAATCTAAAACAAGGCCATTAACCAACAACAGGTCATAAGTAAACCATGTAGGGTTAGGGTTAGCTCGCGTTTTAGCCACATGCTAAATTTTAGACTTATTGTAGAAATTAAAAGATGCTAACTATCAGATCAAGTCTTTAACATGCTCTTGGCTACAATATCCCGTCAAAAGGAACAAATAGGTGAAAATTCCTTATAAAAGAACAGATGTGAACAAGCACTAACTCTGACATGTAACTGTCGAGCATGAGATGCTAAAGGTTAATTTAGCACACCTGGGTCCACCAGCTAAGTTTTTATTCCTTGCATTCTTATCAAGGATGGATAGATTTTATTGCACTTGGTCCTTGGACCACAGCACTGTCACAGTATTAGTAAAACATGCAGGAACTACAGAGCTGCATTCAGCCTCTAACACCCTCTGTGATATCGGTGCAATGATTCTGGTCGTGCGGTAAACCAGCGCTTGCAGCTGATGTGTTTTCTGCATGTGTCGCTGTTTGACGGTGCACATTTTCCCTCTCTTCTACCTACACATACTCTTCCTCCCTCCTTTGTCCCTCTCTACGGTTTCTACCTCCTCCATCCATCCATCCATCCATCCATCCATCCATCCAAGCAGCCTTTCTGGACACAACACCTCCCCCTCCTTCCTCCTCCTCTTTCTACAGCAACATAGCAGAGGATTAGAAGAAACGAATACTTCATCGGTGACATTAACCAAAGCTTCGTCTGTTCACACGCTCACGCGGACGAAGAGGGGAGATCAGCAGCGGATCCCTCGGCTGTCAGACGCAGAGGAATGATAATTAGAAAGAGATTGACTCGGCAGCAAGAAGAGGAGAGGATCCGGCCTGCAGCAGCAGTGAGGCGAGCAGAGGAATACGTGAAGACGGAGAGCGAGAACAGAAGGAGGGATTGAAGTGATCGTAATCTGGTGAAGAAGAAGAAGAAGAAGAGAGCGAAACCTCGGAGCATCAGCAGCACTTCTTTTTTTTTTTTTTTTTTTTTTTCTGAGAGAGATGATGGTGACAGCAGCGTCAGCGAAGGAGGGGAGAGAGGGATGAGCTTGGATCAATAATCCTCCCTCCTCCTCCTCCACCTTCATCCCTCCATCACCTCTGCAGGAGCCGCTGAAACCTGTGAGACTTGTTTTTGTTTTTTGTTTTTTTCTGGATGCTGCATCGTGTGTGTGTGTGTGTGTGTGTGTCAGTGAGTGTGCGCTCTCATATGTGTGTCATGTGCATGTAGCTGTCGACTATATAGGCCACACAGACCATTATTGTGTGTGTAGCCTGTTTTTTAACTGTGCATATGCTGCACATGTTCGTGTGTATGTTTGCATGTGCTTCACGTGTGTGTGCGCGTGCAAGTGGAATGAGGCTGTTGTATGTGAAATGTGTGGGTTGTAAGAACTTGTGTGTTTGTGGCAAATAACATGACTGAAAGTGGCCAATTAAAATAGTCCCGCTGCTGTTAAATAAGATCGAAATTATGTAAAAGATCATAGAGGAAAAAGGGTTCAGGCCGCCCACACACCGATGAATTGTGTGCACATGCAGAGCAAAGAGTGAAGATTGATTTCAGTGTAAGATTTAGAACTCAGAAATAGGATTATGTCACACAGTAAATGACTGTTTTTCTGCTATTTCTTAAGCATTTCCCCATGAAACCAGTGCATAATAACAAAGAGTTATGGAAATACTTAAAATTCATCAGCGATTTTAGAAACTGTAGTTTAACGAGATCAGGCTGGGCTACCGTACCTCCACCAAGGCTGAGCATTTCCTCCATGTCCGGCGTGAATGGATCCAGATTAGACCATAAAGACCATTAAAAGTTAAAATTTGAAAAAATGCCTGAATCCACTTCCCATAATTCTGTTGTACATGTACAATAACAATAAAGGTCTATTTCTGATCCTAATTTAGGCAAAGCCTCACTTCTAGAAACATGTCGTCTATGTCAGTCTTGAACATTTTGAGATTTCTTTCTGAAAACCCAACAAATTGAACCAATCCTGTGATCTCCATGGTGAAGGCAGGAAAAATAAAATTCAGAGCAGCTGATACCATAACACCCTGATTTCATCTGATGACGCAGTGCCAGGCCGGGTTAGTTCTTGGATGAGGGGCTGCCTGGAAATACCAGGTGTTGTGAGAGGCTGGCAACCTGTGCAGGTGTACACCACCCAACCCCACCGCTGCGCTGTGATGGATACGCTGTTAAGAAAATAAATGTAATGAATTACTTTTCTGTATGTTCATGTAGTTCACCGTCCACGAATAAAACAGGTTGTGTTTCCACTTGTTGAGACTCTCGTCAACCATAGTTAAAAATTCTCCTACAGCAAAGATTTATAACGAGCACGTCGGTCGTGATGGTGCGCGGGTTCTTGACTTACATTGTGAAGCATCTTGTAAACCAGCGCTATATAAATTTCATTAAATTGAGTTGCAGAAACACAGAGAGCTACAATCATGGTAATTGTGCCACCATCAGTGCTAACTGTGTATCCTCCTGCTGCTGGTTATGAGTAGGCCTGCACCACCCATACGACACGTAGCCTGCCTTGTTATTCGCAGAAAAACACAGTTTAAAACACAAGTGCTGCAACAGTAAAAGTAACACAAACCTTAGTGCACTCTCTTACACCAGACTCAAAATACAAACTGTATCTGGGTATTGTAAGGCGCTTGGAAAGAAAAGTGTCTCATCCGAGAAGCTTCTTCAACACACTGAAGAAGCTGAGAGGTGAAACATCTTCAAGAAACTTAAAGAAGTCCAGACGCTTTTCTTTCCAAGCTCCTTAGACTACAATGACCAGGATGACTGAGAACCTTCACAGACTTGTGTATCTAGGTTTGTTTGTTTTTTCCTCCTCCTTTTTTCAGCTTCTCCCTTTAGGGGTTGCCAAAGCAGATCATCTACTCATCCTATCCTCTAGCATCGTCTGTCACACCAACTCTCTGCACGACATCCATGAATCTTCTCTGTGATCCTCTTTTTCCTCCTGCCTGGCAGCTCTATCTGAAACGTCCTTTGTCCAGTATATCCAAAGTCCACCTCTGCAGCTTTCTGCTTTAATATGGTCAAACTGTATCCAGGTCTATAGTGCAGCATCTTTCACGTGGATGGATTACCTCTCTTGTTGTGTCTACCAGACGTTTGCAAACCCATGCTTAGATGTTTTAACTGTGTAGCACCACTTGGGACAGTGTGAGAAATATGTGGAAAGGTAATGTGGTCTCCTGTAATGTTTGTGCTGCTCATGTTTTAGCTTGGCTCCTGTGCAGAGAAAACAGACGTTATAATAAACAAAGAACGAAGAGAAGCTATCCACCGCATGTTGTGTTTGGAGACATGCTGCTGGTTTTTTGAAGTCACTAAATCTCTCAAGCTTCTGTGACGGTTGAGTTGCTGTATGAGGTTTGAATCAAAGAACAAGACAAATGGAGAAAATGCATCCCCAGATTTTTTTTATAAAATCTGAAAAAGTCATTGTAACTCACTTAAGCCTGCAATAAGTGATTGTTTTGACCACTTGGGTTCAGCAGTTGTGGATGCAATACAAACGGCGCCAAGAAAGACAATGTGGGGATGCAATTAGTTAATGTTACAGTGGTACTCAAAAAGAACAGTGGCTGGAGATCGCCGCACAACTAAAAATCCTGAATTTGAAATGGTTACTCTGAAGAAAGAGACAGTCTGTGACAATTTACAGCCATTTGCTTCAAGCAACTTTGGTGCATAAAGATGGCAAAAAACAGCAATAAGAGTCTAATCCAAGGGTGGGCAATTCCAGGCCTCGAGGGCCGGTGTCCTGCAGGTTTTAGATCTCACCTTGGGTTAACACACCTGAATCACATGATTAGTTCGTTACCAGGCCTCTGGAGAACTGCAGGACATGTTGAGGAGCTAATTTAGCCATTTAAATCAATCAAAAAAAATTTCATGCCTTTTTAATTTGTCATTTATTAAAATTATAAATATATATTTTAACTCAAAAGTACAGTTTTTAAATTTAATGTTGCTGAAACAACAAAGTAATAAAAAAATAAATCTATCTGATGGAGAAATCACTCATCTTTGGAAAAGAGAGTTTATTACAGAGAAATGTCTCTTTCCAAAATAAAAGCTATACTATACGCTTCTTCTGGGCTATATTCTC
Organism: Simochromis diagramma; assembly: GCF_900408965.1. Taxonomy (NCBI): domain Eukaryota; kingdom Metazoa; phylum Chordata; class Actinopteri; order Cichliformes; family Cichlidae; genus Simochromis; species Simochromis diagramma. Next base: position 3,278,348 of record NW_024386785.1, on the reverse strand, counting down.
AGCAGCATATTAAACATATCAGGTCCCCATAAGGAGAATCACGTGCTAACGGCTGTCTAAATGACTCGGGTAAAGTTTGTAGCATGCTGCTTGTTGTTTTTGTCTGCTTCCACTTGTCTTTGCACTAGGATGATGTCGGAGTAAATGTGCAGTCATATTCGTTGTGTTCCCACTAGTGCTGTCAGCGTTAATCTGAAATGACGTTAACGCCACAACACGGCAAATCTCTGTTAACGAGCCACCGCGGATCGCCCCGTGCGTGGGGCTGGACGGCCAACACGTTAATGAGCTAACTGCGCTAACACACGAGTTCCCACCCATGTAATTGAGCATTGCGTGGCACATCCGACATACTGTTTTACTTTAGTCCATGACGCGCTTACCTTCAGGGTCATACGTCACATGAAGACCAAAATAGTTCCAAAGGCCAGATCTGAATGAGGGTGGGGGAGGTTCAAGTTGCCATGTTGCAACGAGCTTAGCTTCTGTCAATACAACATTTTTAATTTATTTTATCAACTTTTCTTCTGACGATGCTGTCTGTGTTGAGGGCTCAGTGGATCTGCGCTCGACAGTGCAGCCTAGGCGGAGTAGTCGAACGCAGATCCACTGAGCCCTCAACACAGACAGCATCGTCAGAAGAAAAGTTGATAAAATAAATTAAAAATGTTGTATTGTTCGATACATATGCGTACCGAACTGGAAGCACTGTATCGAACGGTTCAATATCGATACGAGTATCGTTGCACTCCTAGTCTTTACAATAAAAGGCACCTCGGGGTTGCTGTTGTTGTGATTTGGTGCCATATAAATAAAATAAAATTAGATGGTTAACCTGTACTCAACCAATTGGTTACCATGACTACTTTGTCTTTGTATTTGGTGACTGACATTCAGCGCAACCACTGCATCCACAGATTGTTCCTCAGTCGCATTGTTCCAGTGCAACTGAGGAATAAATGGATGCAAACTGTGATTGAAGTGAGTAATGATGGCCTGTGCTAGTTTACATCGAGGGACACGATTGGTTCTTCATCTGCTAAATGCAACACTGTTTACACCAGATCTGCTGTGCACATCTGATCATTGGTCCGTTAATGAAGTCACTGTGTAAAAGAAGACTGCTTCTACTTTTTTGTTGTTAGTTTGTAAGCATTTATTCATCTTATAACCTCTGATGGACAATCAGAGAAGGATGTGCTTGAGGATCTGCTGGGCTAACTAAGGATGGTTGTTAATATGTTAGAGTAAGAAATTAGCCATTTCAGCTATGTTAGCTAATTAAACGAGTAAAACCATCTGATCTTTCAGTAAGCTTGAAAAGTCTTCTGATGCAGCCTTTGTCCAGCCAGTGCCGAAGGCTTCAACAGTTTAGACGCTCAAACAGCCAAGAAAGGGTTAAAGTGCAATTCCACCATCAACTTCTTTGTAAAGAAATGTTTAATGATTCCGTTGTTCATCATTAACTCACTCCTCTTTAGTTCCTTTGTCATCAACAGAAACACTGTCAGTTTTTGTCCTCAAAGTTCGGCTTCATAACAAAGCTGATAACTGGCAGGAACAAACTTAAAACCTATTCAGTGCGAGTGAACAGTTACACACAAACGCTCTGTGTGGAGCAGGCATAAAGCAGTGATGTGCAGAGAGAGAGAGGGATGGTGGTCAGTTAGTGAGCCATGAATAATTGAATGTGCTTAATGGGAAGGGATATAAAAACTGAAACTGTTTGGCCGCGCTGCAATAGAGACCAGAAGGCTGAGCGCTCGTGTGTGAGCATGTAGAGCTGTTCTTCTGAGGACCGGTTTCACTGTTAGACCGTCATTGTGGATGTTGTTGGTTCCCACATGCCTTCAGGCTGTGTGAGGGTAAAGCCTTGGCTTAGGGTTAGGTTTAGGATCAGCTCTGCGTTTGGGTGGGAATTATGCAGTTAGTGGTCATGGTCCATGATGCCAGTAGATCAGGGAGCATGTTCACAAAACAGCCATGCAAACAAGGACGTTGGCTGTGATGGTGCAGTCCTTATGGCTTCTAAAGCACAGCAGTGACTCGAAGATCAATCTAGTATGAAGTGTTTAAAGTGCCATTACCCACAAATGCATTCAGATAATTTCAGTTTTCTGTGAAGACATTTTGTTTTCCTCTCTGTGCTGATTAGTGGGTGTTTTGTCACTAAACAGTCCAGTTGGTTAGTGACCGTGGTCACAGCAACAGTCTCAAAGACACCTCACTCGCAGACCTACAGATGGAACTTCTTTTTAATGTGAGGCAGCAGCACCTCGCTGGCCTTTTTAATGTCCCGCCTTTTTGAATTACCTTGAAACTAATCGTTTCCATCATTAGGAGTGTGTCCACCTTAACTGACAGGTGGACATCATCGCAGGTAGCTATAGCCAGGAGCTGCATGTTGGACACCATCGCTCTTAATTGGAGTTATTGGAATGCAGTTTTTGTCCTGTCAGGTGATTTTTCACCCACGCAATAAATAATAATTTCCAAGGATCAGAAACAAATATAGTCAGCTGGTCATTTTTCCCACAGCCCTGCAGGGACGCGATGCCTTCACCGAACAAGATTCACATGTCTAACAAACAGCTTTCCAGTTCCTTTTATCAAATTTTTATTAATGATTTTCACTAATTTAAAGCTGCTATGATACCTTTTTTGGTTTTATGACACACTGTGAGACATAAAAGACGAGTGCTTTGCTGTGTATTGTTGTAAACTTATATTGTTGTATAAGCCTTCAGTTTCAAGCGGCCCCTGAAAGCCTGAAATTAAGACTGAAGTGATATACGCTGCAGATGGTAATATCAGTTTACTCAGCAGCATTATCTTTTGTTTCCTCCCACTGTTATCAACACGCTGTTCTCAGTTTTTAAGCTTAGTGATTGGCTGTTTCTTGCTGAAATTTGTTGCTTATAACCAAACTGTGGAAGCTTGTGCCGTTCGAGCATGTTGTGTTTGTGTGTTTAAATGTTGCTCTGATGCACAAAAAGAACAACGTAGAAGGTTAGCAGAAGATCTGAAGCTGAGTGAAATGGAAGGAACGAGGTGGATAAAGACAGATGAGCGATAGCGATAGTGTAGGAGGAGAGGCCGATGGTGTGTGTGATCATTTTTCGTGTCTCTCACGACCGAGACGGAGCATGTCATTGGTATTTATGGGCTGAGAGACCTCACACTCTCTGCAACTGTTCTGTCAGAGAGCAGGAAGGGCTGGAGATTTGAAAAGACAACAGATGGAGGAAAAGCATGGAGAAAAGAAAGATCAGGGAGAGAGCAGCGAAAGGAGGAAGCAAGAGAGAAGAAGGGTAATGATGAAAGGCGGACCAGAGAGCAGGTGATGAAAGAAGGGCAAGAAACGACTGAGAGCATCAATGCTGGTGTTTCCTGCTGACTCTGCTTCTTATATGCCTTTTCCCTTCTCTTCTTCTTTTACATGTAACGGCTGGATGACGGGAAGAAGGATCCAGAAGTGCCATCCAGCTGGATTATGGTGATGACGGTGAAACCGAAATGTCTCGCAGCGTTCGGGAAGAACACCAATATTTAACATGACCTTTGACCTTTACCTATCACCTCCTGTGACAGAGCAACTGCAGGAAGACAGGCTGAGGCCTGCTGGTGAGTCCATGGACCAGGAGGAGGTGAAGCTCTGCTCTTCCATGCTCATTAGAAGATGATTTTCGACTGACGTTACACTTTTTGATTTGCGGAGCTTTGGGTTGCGTTGATTTCTACAACTTTGGTCCCAGGTCATATTAATGATGGCGAGTGTCTGAACTGAGCTAACATAACCATCTGCTGACTGTGAGATTTGGAAAATCAGCACATGGCTTCTGACCCCAGGATTATGGGACTCTGCAGGGAAGCCGATGCTTAGTCAACTCACAGTTCACGGCTCCAGTGGACCGTTGGTGGGAAAAAATGACTAGTTTCACAAGATCTCAATAGACTGGAGTCAGCAATGATAACATGCAATATCTTTAATAGAGAGGGGCAAGCAAATCCCCCGTCAGCTGTGCTTTCCACACCTGCTTCTGGGAAACTGATGTTCTGATGTGCTGTATGGAGTGCAGAGTCCGGATTCAACTGATTCATTGAAAAACAGGAAGTTTAACGGACCGTTCTGACTGTCGGGCGAGACGAGGCAATCTCGCACTCTAACCCGTTCGTTCTGGTTTTAACTGTCATGGGTCTGAACCCCGGCAGGAGTACCTGACCGAACCAGGGAATGGTCGGCAGCTCAATAAAACTCTGTGTTTGGAGCACGCGAGGGCGAGGTCCATCTTGATCTCTGATTCAGAACTCGAAGAAGAAAAAGTCCTCTCCCCCCCACTTACCTCTGGTGGGGGGGAGGGTGAAGGGTACTTTTGTTTTAAGGTTTAGGATTTATTTTTCACACAGTAGGCTTTAGGCTGTAGAGTTGGGCGACTCTGCTCTGCGTAACTTCAGATCCGGTCCAAGTTCTTCTTTGCGTTCGGCCAGTTTGAGGGAGTTGTATCCTCGGCCCTGTGGCTTATTTGTGTCACCACTCTTTGAGTTAGCCTTTGGCTCTGCACTAGCAGTAGCTGTGACTCAGGCAGCATTTCATCCGGTGCGGAAGTTTAGCATTTAGACTCAGTGCTGCCTTGAATTGTATTACCTGGATCTAAACAACTGTGACAGCATTTAGGCTAAAAGTGACCGTTGTCCACTGGGCATTTCCATAGCCGTTTTTGTTTTTGTTTTGTTAGCCTGAGGTTCCCTAGCCATTAGCTTGAGTGCTACCTTTCAGACCTATTAGTCATGGATGCTAATCAGGGCCCAGGCCAGGGCAGTCCAGAAAGCCCTAACCGGGCCGTGGAGTATCTTCTTGAACTCAACAACATCATTGAAAGCCAGCAGAAACTTTTAGAAACGCAGCGGCGCCGAATTGAGGAGTTGGAGGTCCAGCTGGACCGGCTCAGCCAAGAGAACAAGGACCTCCGTTTGGACCGGCAGCCCGTCGCTCCTCCCCCACCTGCGCCTCCTCCCGAGCCTCCTCTCCCTCCTCCTCCGCCACCACCGCCGCCGGCTCAGACCACATCGGCTTCCATTTCCACAAAGAATCACCATCACCACAACAGCCAGCACCAGGCTCCGGCACAGCCTCCCTGCTCCATCCCCCTCCACCACCAGCATCATCAGGTGCACCACCACTCCTCCACCCACCACTCCCACTCCTATAATAGCACCAACAGCACTGCTCCGACTCCAATTCCAGTTCCCTCTCCAACCTGCGCCCCAACACCTCACTCTGTACTGACCCAAATTTCAGCTCCGATCTCCTCTTCAGCCCCGGCTGCTCCTCCCCCACCTCCGATTCCACCCAGGGATCAGCCGCGAGCCCACAGCCGGCTGACTCGCATGCCCTCCACCAGCACTGGCACCAACACCAACTTCGTGGAGAAAGAGAAGGAAAGGCTGGAGCGCCTGCATAGAGCCAACGCTGCCAACAACCATCACGCCCACACCCTTCACCACCACAAATTGTAAGTTCCACTGTATTTTTACTACAAGCAGGGCCAAAGGTAGCACGAGAAGATGGCAAACCAGGCGAAGAGCTGACGGTAAAATGGTGAAAAGTGCCTTGTAGTTCTTGAGATTCCTTTCATTTCATGGGGAAAAATAAGGGATGCCATATTGCCACAGTTATCCTGAGGGGGTGCACCTCCCCCAGCACATCTCTTTGTGTCTGTACAGATCACCTTTTGCCTTTTCTTTGTGTAATAAATGCTTTCAAATCTTGCAGTAAAAATCTTTTAACTACTAGGGAAGACGTATTGCACATATGTTTTTATAATATGGCATCCTATCACTAAATTTTCAAACGTAACCTTGGCTTGAAGCCCGTCACTACATTGTCTGCTTTGCCAAAACTCGTGTAAATCTTTGGCTTTGATCGCTACTAACTTTGCTGCTTCTCTCACTCAGGTTTTGTGCAAGCGCTCTTGCTTAGTCTGACCAGGAAACATCTGTTTTGCTTGATTCCTCGCTGGTGCAGCAATGCGAGCAAGCTGAACAGGGTTTACTTTAAAGGACTCAAACAAGTCGGAGAGGTGAAGTTTGCCACTCGAGCGTTCCCTCCTCCAAACCAGAGAGGTTTGTGAGACAGTGTGATTGGTGGGTGTACCGGACTGATAAACATTCATCCTTTTATCAGCTAATAGAGCTGCAGAGTGAAAATTTTATAAATTGCAGACAAGCGGGAGCGTGTGGGACTCCAGGGACAGATGAACTAAACTGCTACAAATCTCAAACACTGATAATTGGTGGAGCGACGACTCGAAAGCATTATGCAACCGATACTTTTGGGATAGGAGCGGTTGTTTGCTGAGAGGCCAGAAAGAAAACGCTGCGTACTGTACTGATCACCATGGTAGCTTCCTCTTTTGATTTGTGCTCATATTTTGTTTTAATTTTGTCACCCTGAAGTTGTTTTTCGTTGGCTTGTATCGGCTTTGTTGCCTGGCAACACTGTCTTGCGCGCATCATATCAGGAAGTGTTGAATGACGGCTCCTCGCTGCCGTCTGTGACTTTCGTCTCCGGTGCCGTAGGCAACAGGATGCGTGCTTGCGGCTGTCCCATGCGTCCATCGGGCACTTCCTTCGTAGCTGGTAACGCCGAAGCATTGGAAGTGCTGGCCATGGTGATCTCTGTTGCTATGCAACTGTGGAAAACCTGTTTGAAGGACAGCACTCTGGCTAACAGTTGAATGGTTTTCACCTCGCTCAGAGGAACATGGAGCATCGCCTTCTTCCCTCTGCAAGCACAGAGCAGCTGCAGGAGCGAGGCTCCCATTAGACCTGCAGATATGAGGCTGGGGAAACGCAGTGATGACTCATGGAGAAAGATTTTATAGTACTATAGCTTTGTCTTATAAGCTCTCGTACGTGCAGCCATTGCACACAGAGGTTGATAGAGGGTGAGTCAGACTCTCAGATATGGGTTCGTGTGATTAATCAAAGTGCAGGGAAGAAAAAAATCCTTCTGAGCCCTGAGTCATGGGACGATCAGGTGCAGCCGATATTGTGAGAAAAAGCCGACCTCAAGCTTGCAAATGATGTAACATGTGCAGAACAATGATGAAGTCTGACAGCAGCGGAGATAAGGCTGATTCGTTATGAAATCGCACAGCACAATCTGCTGCTCGCTGCCTCTTCGACTGACTGAGTGCGATCCAATAAATCCCACACTACACTGGGGTAGATTATGGCACAGAGGCATGACAGCATGTTGCAGAGCTGCCTACACTGGTTTCTGAGCGATTTCATTTAGGGCATGATGCAGCAAACTGCAAAACACCCTCACACAGATTAATCCTGCAGCACCTTGGGCTGAAGCGGGGAGAAACACGAGCCACACTAGGAAGCAGTAAATACTGCACAACATGACGAAGCAGTTGAAATGTTTCAACTGATGAGAGCCCGACTGCATGCAGCAACTTCTGTCAGAGAGATTTTCTACATGTCGTGTCAATTTTCATTTACGGTACTGCCAACAAATCTATCCACAATGTGTCCTTGCTCCAAGATCAAACACCTGCACGTCGACAGAGACGTACAGATCCAAGAATGTCCGAAGTGTAAGTTGCATCAGTTATTTATCAGTTGGTTTGCACAGCCATACTAAGACAAAAATAAACCTCACCACAGCACATCACAGTTGGGCAACTGGAGAAATGGACCATTGATTGATCAAGTGCATCACCAGTTGGTTTTTTGTTCTCAAGCCTGGTTTATGTGGTTCTTCTGCAGAGCTGAGAGCCCAATGTTATCGTGTTGAGCAAAAGTCAGGAGCCAGGCTTAACTGTACCTCTGCTGGGACATATTAGCTAATTGTTCTAGTATTTTATGCAAAGGAAGCATCAGCAAACCCCATTTGTTGGGCTAATGAGGCAGATTGGAAAACCTAATGCCTATTCGGCAGTACAAAAATAGTCAGCTGCACAGAGTTTGAGAGAACCTTGAATGGTTTTTATTAAAGATTGCTGAGGATTCTGTGAACTCATCATCTTCTAGTGCAGCATGAAGCGGTGGCCCCAAACATCTGTTCACATCTGGGCAGGGCCCGTATCTGAAGAAAAAGGCGTGCACTTTGTAACTGCTTGGTTTACCCCTGGAGTACAGTATGCACGCTTGTGCGTTCTCAAATAAATGGAAAGACAATCTCGGCTGATGGTGATGTTTTATTTTCTGTGCATTAAGTAAAGCTAAGTATTAAGTAATATCAGTTGCCAGAGCTCACGCGATGAACTGTGAGGAGGCCGTAACCGTAATCAGTGCTGTTCCATCCCATTGATCCACGAGGGAAGACTGATGGAGGACGGTTATGGTAATGAACAGAGAGAGAGATGTTGTTTCTGCAGTGTGGGTGTGGAGGAGTCACAGGAGTCAGATCTGTAGGATTCACATGGATGAAGAGAGGAGAAAGAAAAGAAACATAAAATGAAACGTGGATGTATCATCCTGTTCCCTTCTTTATTTAAAGATCTTTTGTTCTTGCTTTCTGACCCACCTCATTCTGCTATTAACCTGAGAATTGTACCTGGCTGATCTGGATGCTGACATGTGATTATGGGACTATTGCATATAAAGCCTAGTTTTAATGGGAGTCCTAATTGCCTCCGTTCTGCCTACATTGTGATCAGATCTTGTTATCTAAATTGGGTAGGAGGAGTCAGCAGATGCACCGACAAACAATTGTTCGTCTCAGGTCAACGCAGTTTTTTTTTTTTCAAGGGCCACCGAGGAGCTTTTTCAAAAGTCACTTTAAAAATACTGAAGCATGGGATTATACTTGCTTGTGGACCCACATGTGGACAGCTGTTCACAGATGGTAGTTGTTTCTCTCACAGTTTAAACGTCATTTGAAGGTAGGAATGAAAGTCAGGCCCTGCTTTCCAGTCTTAAAGGTTGTTTAGACCAGAAACAAAGCTGCTTGATTACAGCAAAAAGACGATGATTATTATTCGCTAACATGAGGAAGGCACGCGATGAGCCCACTGAAATAAAGACTTTGTTTTGCTTTTTTTTAAAACTGCATTAAGTCTCCAGATGTGTGATGTGGACCTGACTGGCCTGGAGCATGAGGTCCACATCACAGCCATCATCTGCCACTAACCACGAGCTAAACAGACAAAGATGAACATTAATATTCCTTCCACAGATTGAGACACATTATTTTAGATAGAACAGTAAGTGGATGGTAAATAGTACATTGCTTGGTACTTGGATAGCTCTTTTCCTCTGAGCACTCAAAGCACTTTTTACACCCTCTTTCACCCATTCATACAAACCCATACACAACACTTTATTCTATAGTTTTAAGTTTTCTAACTATCACAGTTTGAAAGTCTCAGTTGTTTGGTCCTGAGTGCTTGAAAACCATACCATAGTTTATTTGTATAGCACTTTCAAAAACAATACATGGCTGACCAAAGTGCTGCACAACAGAAATATGAGGTACAATAACAAATACAATACATAAATAACAGTAATAATGACAATAAAATAACAGTGTCAGTTACCCACTGAGTCAAAGGCCAGCGCATGAAAATGAGTTTTTAACCTGGATTTAAAAAAACACCACGGATGTGGATGAAGATCATTCCAAAGCTCGGTCTCCTCGAAGTTTCAGCCGTGGTTTCAGGACTGAGAGAAGCCAGCTGGACTTCTTTTGGTTCATGAAGACATTTTGCCTCTCATCAAAGAGGCCTCTGCATTTCTAAACCCCTGGGGCAGACAGTCCCAGGTGTTTAAGGTGGCTATTTATGTCATGAAACCAGTGTCATACATGCGAGTTGTTGTTATCACCAGGAGGACCAAGGTGAAAACCTCTGTAAGACACGCCCCACCTAATGTGAGCTACTGAGGTCACCTGGTTTGTCTGTGTAGGTTCTCAGTCATCCAGGTCATGGTACTCTGAGGAGCTTAGAAAGAAAGCGACTGGACGTCATTGTTAAGACGTTTCACCTCTCACCTGAAAAGCTTCTTCAGTTCTAAAACCAAATGGTGGAGAGTCCCAGGTAAGCCCTAGTGAGCGGCGTCCCTTAAGAGGGTCGTGGACCAACTATTGATCACGTGTTTTGGATGAAACCATTGTGACCATTGTGCTCGCCCCATCATGTGACCTGTTGAGATCACCTGATGCAACATGTGAGTGGGCATTAAGGCGTCTGGGAAGGATCTCAAAACTGGTTATAGCTGGCAGACAGTAGTTGGTGTTGTAAGCCCCGCCCTCTTTTCATGGATGGTCATTCACAGTGGATGGCTTCTTTCACTCATGTGAACATTGGCCTTTGATCTGAGTCTGGTCCCGCCGAGGTGGCTCTTCTATGTTGTGTGTTGATGAAGTGGCTGTTTGGTGTCTCCAGTGTAGAGAGTTTTAGGAGCGTCCTTTCCCTTCAGGCTTAGAGGGAACATGTTCTGCCCGGTGTTGTAGGGTCCTGATTACTCCAAGTTTGTGTTCCGGAGGGTGGTGGGAGTCAAAGAGGAGGCAGTGGTCTCTGTGTTTCAGCCCACAGGGGTTGAAACACCTAAGAAAGGATCTCCGGCCTGCACTGTAGGTGGCTGACACCTGTATCGTAAACCGCCACCTCTCTTCAACGATGGCTGTCCACGAGCACCAGTATACTCACCATGCTGAGTGCTTTGTGTGCCGCCATCAAACAGCCGCACCCATTTGTGCTCGCCGTTATGGCACAGGACGCTGCTGCGGTATTCTTCTGAATGATGGGTGTCGTCACTCAGGCGATATCTCCACAACAGCGCCGATGTAAGAAAAGTCCAAATCTATTGTGTTTTTACAAAGTCTCATCTGTTGTAACATCCTCCATCTGTGTAATCTGTACTGATGTATCATGACCGTAAAACCTGACAAGACGGTACACTCATGCATGCCGTTCTTCAGGCGCTGCATGGCGATTATAATGGCGGCCTTACTCTGCTCTCAAACCATTGTCTTCTTGGTGCAAAATAACATCGGCAAAGAGTGTCCTTTAAGTACAGCTGAGTGTTGTCCTGTTAAAAACCTGTTTGTGGAAGGGCTGTTTGGTTCCTCCTGTGTTGAGAACAAAAAACAAACATGAACATTAACACATATTTAAGATGTTCATTAAAATAAAAGTCTGAGAAAGGTACAACATGACAGGAAGGTGTTACAGTGGTGGAAACGAGCCTGTAAGATTGTCACACAATAAAACGGCAATAAAGAACAAAAAAATGCCACGTTTTTGACACCATAACAAAAACGTTTTTCAGCTGAAGCAGAGACGAGAAGAAGAAAGCGCTGAGTGAGAGGGAGGAGGCGGGGCCACGTGGGTGCTGTGGTGTGTCAGCTCGCTGCCACGGAGCGCAGCGAGAGCAGGAAAGTGCAGCTGGTGCTGTAAGAGGTTTTAAAACATGTTCAAATATTCACAACTGATGTGGAATGAAAGATCTTTATTTGCACCCTGACATTATTACATCAAAGCTTATGTTAAAGACTGAGACAGTTCAAGCAGTTTGTGTTATCCAGAGCACTGATCAGCTGCGTCTCCAGGGAGCTCGTTTCCACTGCTGCTGGACGCAGACGTGCTCGGCGTAGGTGAGATCCTCTCTGCAGAAGCAGGAGAGTGATTTCAGCGACCGCCACAACATCAGTGAGCCAGCTCGGGGGAAACGCAAGACGGGAAGGGCCGGGGCTGACTGGTTGGCAGCATGAACTTTCAAAATAAGAGCGCGTGGGTTGCCCAAATAAACAGATTGCTGTCATATTTTAAAACAAGCCACATTTTCAGATATCAAGTGTCTCTGTCGAGGTCTCAGTTAGTCGTCCTCGCACTCTGCTGTTGGTCACTTCCTGCTCTCGCTCACCCTCTCTCTCTCTGACCCTGTTTTTGTAAACAGCTGCTGACATACAATACAATTTTTATTTATACATCATCTGGGAGGGATCATCATCAGACATCTGGTTCTCTGTGTGCTGATGATGATGGCAGGAGCGTAAATGAGCTCAGTCAGCAGCATCGCTTCACTGTGTGTGTGTGTGTGTGTGTGTGTGTGTGTGTGTGTGTGTGGATAGCAAATTAGCATGCTGCTATACTTGTGGGGACCAACAGCCCTTATGGGGACTAAATCCAGGTCCCCACGAGTTTGAAGGCATGTTTGAGGCTCAAAATGTGGTTTTAGTGTCAGGGTTACAGGTTGTGGTTAAGTTTAGGCTCAGCGTTAGGCATTCATTTTTGATGGTTAGGGTAAGGGGCTACGGAAAGCATTATGTCAATGCGATGTCCTCACTATGATATAAAAACAAGTGCGTGGGGGTGGGGGGGGCTAAAAGTCATGAGGTGGATTTAAAGCACCTGATCAGTGCTGACTGTTGCCTGCTCACCCTGACCTAAACACATTTCCACCAGCAGCCGTAATAAAGACGAGGCTCGTTTGCAGGAGGTCAGTTCGTACGATCGCAGCGAGCTGCGTGGTTACAGTCTAACTGTCGGATGTGCTGCGACTTCTGTTTCGCATGCTTCCTCATCAACAGTGGAGCTAAAAATCCTGTTATAGGAAAAGTTGTGAAATGGCTTTTATGACAGTGTGAGAAGCTTCCGTGTATCATCGCTGATCATCTGGAGTGATTTTGGTATCCTTCCAGCTTTTAAGGAACTATGGTTTTTTTTTTTTTTAAATAATAGGCACTCTGCTCTGTTTCGTCTTTCACTCCCCTACAGATGAATCACACCTTCAGGCAGAGCGTTAAACTTGTCTGGATCAATATGTTAGAGCCGATCGAGGCTTCTTGATCGATCGGTTGTTTAGCGTGTGTCAGTCAGGCATGAGTGTAGATACAGCGCTGTGGGGGGACATATGATCTGTGATCACATGAAAGAAACTAAGACAACCTCATGATTCATGATTCGCGTCATATTTGACTCGAGTATTTTTGGGGTGTTTTTGTTTTTTCACAGAATTCAGTGAACAACGTCTTTTTCACACGACTGTAGGTTTACTGGCCAAGCTAGCTCCACTCAACTCTTAGTGCGCTGTGAAACAACAACCTGTAAAGTGAAAAACGATGTTGTCTTTATTTTATTCCAAGGTTCATTTGAAAGAGTCGAGGGAGACGCTGACCATCTGGAGAAAAAGCCAGACAGTCTGAGGAACGACGAGCTGCCAATAACTAAATCAAACACTGACCAAAGTCCTTGGCTGTACAAACCTGATCCTGATCTTTTATTCTGTTGCTCCACAGAAACGATGATCAGAAACAAAACAACAGGCTCAGCAAATCCTCCTCGTTTTTTTAGGACTATAGATTTGACACCATCTTCCATCCACTGATTTTCTTCCCTTCAGTTGTTTGTATATATTATTGTGTCATCACAATAATATATGTAAAAGGATGAAACAGAAAGCAAAAACCGAACTAAAATGACACGATTATAAGGGTTAAATATTGAGCGTCTTGTTTTATCGCCCTGTTCTGTCTCTTTAGGACACATTTTATTAAAAACATTTCTGCATTTCATCAAAAGTCGGTCGTTTCTTCAAATCATCTTTTTATAGTTCGAAATAACTTTTAATTGCATCACATCATTTATTAAAGCACTTTCAGTCCCAGTTCAAGTGCAGGGACTCGCAGAAGCTCAAAATCTCTTAACGCCAAACACTTGTCCCCTCTGGCTCGCCGTAGACTGCACCTTACGCAATCTAATTAGAGCCTGTGTGTATGAGAGAGACAGGAGTGAGATGACATCATTCGTGGTGATTTATGGTGTAATCATTCATCAGCTGACCTGGACGTTGACACGCACACGGCATCTGTTCACAAAGCGCTCGCAACGTCTTGTTTCTCCTTCCCTCCGTCAGCCCGTCTGTCTGTTATATTTGGAAACATGGAAATCAGACGTGGAGCTGCTGCTGCTGCTGCTGGGGAAGGTGGGGTGGAGGGGGTCCAGTGCTGCACTGTCATGGCAACAGCTCGGTATCCAGAAGACGTGAAAGGAGAGAGTCAAATTTCAAAATAAAAGGTCCTGTTCCCACCAAGGCCCGCCAGTTCCTCACCTGAGTGTGAATCTGATGTGCTCTTCAGTAAAAGCACATTAATCTGTGGGCGAAGTTTCGTTGTAAAGACTGATTTCTGGCAGCAGATCTCACAGGACGCAGATGGTACAGGGAGGAATCTGGCAGCCAGCTGATGTAAAGATGTGACTTTTATTTTACAGCACGTCTGTCAGGCTCTCTGCTCAAAGGCGAGGCTGCAGACTTCAGACTGAGCCAAACAGAAGCCTTCAGACTGTGCGGTCAGCCGGTCGACACACTTATTGCTACAGATTTACTCTGTGCTTACAGAAGAAGGTGGCAGACGGTGCTTAAGTTAACAGTTAACTCTTTAAAAACATATTTCAAAAGCAAACGTTTGGTGCTTCTGAAACAACCATTACCAGCTGATGCACTCAAACAGAAGCATGCTAGCTGCGTGCTGTGCTGCCTGATTAACTTTAGGTTTTCCTATAACAGGGAATAATTCCTCAGCACAGTTGTTGCCATGGACTAAAATGTAATCAAGTGCACAGTTCTGAAGAATTCTGGGATTTAGGGATACGATGTTAGGGAACTTTGAACTTTTTTCTTTGATTTTAATGGATGCATATATGACGCCTTTGAGTGTGCACATTGTGTGCAATGCTCACGTCAGCTTTGAAAGAAACAGATTTGTTCATAGCTTTGTTCATACAAGTCTGCTAGCTTATCATGCCAAAGATGAATTTACTTTTCAGATGGAATGATGTTTGGATGATTGAATAAATCATTAAAAACCTAAATTTCCCTTGTTGTGTTCTTCAAGTGTACCGCCAGAGAGCATAAATGATTTCTTTGAACTAATGTTTTAACACATACTTGCATCACTGTGTGAATACTTTTTATGGACTTCTGCTGCACAGGAGCTGGGCGGGGGTAGTTGGGGTAGATGGCGATCATACAGCAGTTAGACCAATTCAATTTGATTTATACAGCGCCAAATCACAGAACAGCCGCCTCAAGACACTTACAGTAGATCCTACAGTAATAGATACAGAGAAAAGCCCAACAATCATATGACCCCCTGTGAGCAGCACTTTGGCGACAGTGGGAAGGAAAAACTCCCTTTTAACAGGAAGAAACCTCCAGTAGAACCAGGCTCAAGGAGGGGCGGGGCCATCTGCTGTGATTGGTTGGGGTGACAGAAGGAAAACAGGCCATCCACCAGCCCACGTGTGGTTAGGTTCAAACAAGAAAATCATTCAGTGTGGGTGAAGATTTGGTCAGATCTTATTTTACAAAAGTTTTACGTCCCCGTTCATGACAGGCGTGATGTTTGAACTGCCTGAAGGATTCTTGTAATTTGAAGCACAAGTTAAGTTGGACTGAAGGATCAACGGGTCTGATTTTCATCCTTAAACGTCGCTCTGACTTCAAAACACATTTTGGTCATAACTGAAGAACTCCAACATTAATTATGACAAAGCTGTACACAAAAATCACATAGGATAAATTTAGTAACAACGTTTAATCCTCAAAAGGTCAAACTGCAAATGTGAACAGGTATGGTTGTAACCTGCTTCTGACTGCTCACCAGATGCACTGAACCAGATCGCAGTGGTTCCCTGACCTGACACCGGAACTGTCACGCTTTTGTTACTGTTACAGTAGAGAATGTTTTTAATAAGCGCCCCATGTTTCAAATATTAATAATATAGTAATCCCTAAAAGCCCAGACAGCACTAAATGCTCAGTTTCAGACAGTTTATTTTCGTGATAAGTGATCATCTATATATGGGCATCTGAGGCACACAGGAAGTACAGAAGCCCCACCCATGTATCTTCTTTTGCAAGGGACGGGCGATTAGAAGAAAGCTAGTCTAAAGGGAGGATTATTTTAAAGAGGGAAGCTTGTTTCAGACTGAAGCAGCCGGCAGGCGTCTGCTGTCGTTTTCTTTGATGTTTTCTGTGAATCTAGGCGTTTTCAGTGTTCCACATTTGCAGCTGTTCTACTAATGACTGATGCTTTGAGAGAATGTTCTGAAATTCCTCTTTAACCAAAAAAACGATTTGTTCCAGTGTCTCCTTGTCTGGTCTGGGTGAGACATGATGACATGAGAAGTAAAGCAGACTTGGTACAGTAGAGGCGCTGCAGTGTGTCCAGATGGGTGTGTGTTTGTGTGCATTTTGAGGCCAGCGGTGCCGTATCTTCATTGTCACTGGTAGAAAATGTCTGCTGCTGTGCGTCTCAGTCTGATGACATCGCCAGTAATCCATCCACGCTGCTGCAAAACCCGAGAGGACGCACGCACTGCATGCTGGGAAAGAGGCTGCCAGCAGTCTCACTTGGTTTTGTTCAGTCTGTGAGAGAGCGAGTTTGCTCTTCCACAAACTTCTCTGGTGTCGTTTTTACGCCTGTACCTCGTTGGTTTCCTACATTTCCCAGAATGCCTGTGGGCCCCGTCTTGTTGCCTTTTGGATGGTACATGTGTGCTGACAGAGAGAGCACGAGTGGGAATCACACCCCAGTCTGTGGTGTTTTAGGCTGAGGTTAGAGTTTCTACTGTCAGAACAAGTTTAACAGCACGAAGCTGTTTTAATGTCACGTTTAAAGGTCGTTAAACTCTTCTGGCCATGGCAGCTGAAACCTTTGTTCTTCATGAGCAGGAGGGGGTTAAATGAACTGCAGTCCCTGGCTGTTTAATGGACCTCAATGTGCTGCACTGATGTACAACTTCATAATCGAGTCACGAGACTAAATAGAACCTTGAATTTTCTACAAAATGTGACTCATGTTCCTGTGATTCAGATCAATTAAAGATTCACTGACATTATTATCAGATTATTATTATTAATACTGCCTACCAGTAAAAAAAACCCCAAAAAACAGTGTTTTTAAAATTCCCGTGACTTTTAAACTGGTGAATAGGTTCAGCCTGACATGTCTCATACGTGAAGATTGAGACCTGATTTGAAGCCCCCTATTGTCTGATTTAGGAGAGCTCTATGTCGTCATTATAGCTTTCAAACAGTTATTTGAACAGCAACCGAAGGGGAGGCGAGGTGATCTCAGCCCTGCTGCTGTACATGGAGGAAAAGAGAGAGAGCTGAGGTCCTGGGGTTTTTGAGTTGTTCATTATTGAATTCTATAAGATTTTGGATAAGACGCTTCATTGGTCAGATACAGCACGTGCACACAGCTAGCTGTTTGAATACTAGCAAGTCTAACAACTAAAAGATTGCAGCCAATGAGCCAAGCAAGCGTTCAGAAACACACACAGCTGTTCGAGCCTTTCAAAGGCTACAAAACCAGCATTTGGAGCAAGATGGCACCAACTCGCCCAACATTTGAGACACTAACTGAAGTCTGAGTGTCATCCAGGCCGTGTTTCACTTTTGCTGATTTTACCCTTGTTTTCAGCCACAGTTTATGCACAAAGACAGATCGGTCAGGCTTCTTCATACAGGAGGTGAAGCAGGCCCAGGTCCTCTATCATATAGAAGGTTGGTGGTTTGATCTCTCCAGAGTACCAGTCTGTGTGCCAAAGTATCCTTGAGCAAGATGCTGAACTGTGATTGGCCAATGCAGTCATGAGAGTGTGAATGTTAGATAGAGAGCAGCTAAGCCTATGAAGAAACCTTCCACTTTTTAAATTCAGCCAGAGTGCCAATGAAAACATCACTGCAGATTTTACCTGCAGTCGGTCACATGGCCATGTGTTGATTACAGCTACATTAAAATGTAACTGTAGCTCATGATGACCTAAAAACATCGTAATAATGTTGTTTTGCATCACTGCAATATGAGTTACATTGTAGGCTGAACATTTTATGAATATATTGATTAACACATTTAATAATATGGTTGCTTGGTGCCATAAATGTTTGCAGACTTTAGCGGGTCACTTCCTGTGTGATGCCTTCGTCACTTCACATTATTCTTTCAACTTTCACGTTTTAATTAGGTCATGTAAAAGATTTGTTTTGACTGTTTCACAGCCACGTTTGAAGATTCTGCTTCAGATTATGTCTCACACTGCTGAGTCGAGCTCAGTCTGATCTAACTACTTAAAAAATTAGTGACAGTCAAGGTGAGATCACACATCAGCTGATGGCTCAGGTGATACCTGTCCACACCTCCACATGTCTCACACAGGTCACACGTTAAGCTGCTGTAGCCTCTTTACATTCACAACACAGCTATGGCAAGCCACTTTGCAGCCCACCCCAGCTCCTCCTTTTCATGGCGTGTCTGACTCGACCGCTCTCGACTCTGCTCTCTTCTGAACAGGGTTTTACTAACTGCTGCTTGAACATTGCAGTAACACCAAAGATAAATGCATGTCTGTGTCATCTCAGAGGACTTGACCTTGGAAGGTTAAGATCGTACAGTAGCACGGAGGAAACCCCAACAAGTTTATCTGAGTGTGTCAGAGAAACTGTTACTGAACCCATCCCAAAACTACTGACAGGATTCCAGAGGAAAATGATGTGCAACCAAACTTTATTGCATAATTAGATTCAAATAAGACTTGAATCTTTTCTGCTGGAAAACTGGGTCACTGCAGCAGCAGAGTCGAGTATTCTTCACTCCTCTATGTGAGAATAGAAGGAGTACAGTATATGTAGGGTAGTGCAAAATATAACTGCAAAGTAGATCAGCAGTTAGAAGCTCAGAGCATCACAGAGAAGTGCCCCCCCTACAGGCTGCATCACTCATGTTTTTTGTACTGCAGTAAAATAAGTGCTGCATGGTGCTGCTCTATTAGGGTAAAAGAAAGGAACATGGTCCACATTTGTGCAGGTTTAGATGTGATTTATTTTTTGCTCCTGCCAAAAGAACCTGGGGATGCTTGTTTCGTGTGATTTTGGTGACCCTTTAAAACTCTGTAGAAACTCTGGGGAGGAACAGAGTTGGCACAACTGAGTGGTGAGTGTGAGCCACACTATCTGCTCCTGTTCATCCCGGGGTTTGACATTTGCAGCTGCTGTGTGTGTGTGTGTGTCTGTGTCTGTGTGTGTCTGTGTGTGTGTGTGTGTGTGTGTGTGTGTGTGTGTGTGTGTGTGTGTGTGTGTGTGTGTGTGTGTGTGTGTGTGTGTGAGAGAGAGAGAGCTAAGAAGCTTCAGCAGCACTGAGTGCCGCAGGCTTGTTGAATGGAGGTGCACAGTACTTAAATATCAGCGGCCTGCCATGCACCCGTGTGTGTGTGTGTGTGTGTGTGTGTGTGTGTGTGTGTGTGTGTGTGTGTGTGTGTGTGTTAGCACTCAGGCCTGTGTTGCCACTGTGTCATGATGTGTGCGTGCCCTAAGTGTAAGTAAATGTGTGTGTGGGTGCGCTGCAGGGGAAACTGGGCTGGCTGATATGAATAGAAAGGTGATGAATTACCTCTCAGAGCCGAGCCGCAGGACAACACCCTGGAGTCCGACTGTGTGTGTGCGTGTATGCAGAGGTGTCTGCTGGCACAGGATGTATAGACAAAAGTTAGGGGGTAAGGTCGCTGTAGAGGGAGAAAGAAAGCACCTGAGAGCTGTGGCTTTGTCTTCTTGTCGTACAGCACACAGACCTACAATAAAGCAGCACTGTGGGCCTGGGTATTTGCTGCTGGGGCGTCCCATGTGTGCAAAGTTGATTTAGCCACTAAAATGGCTAAATGTATGAACTGGTACAGTTTAACAAGTAAAAAGAAAATACTGGAAATTTGAGAAAAAACTGTTACATTTACCAAAAAATGTTTTTATTTTTTTCATTCAAGGAAGCACGTTGCTTGGACCAGTCGTCCAGGCTGACGCGCGGCTCATCGTAGTGTTTATTTGTGCCTGAACGATGTGACTGGAAGGACGTACCATTGGTGCTCTAAAACCCTTTATGAGTTATTGGTCCCAGGAGTTACATTATTACTCTCATGGCAGCCTGATGGTAAGATGTGGTTCTCTGGCTGATTTAAAATTAAAACTTTTGTTATTTTTTCATGCATGTCCAACATTTCACAGCTAAGGGATAGGGTTAATGGTTCAGTCCAAGGTGCCGTAAAGATCAAAGTCTCCTCTCACCTGCCACACTTTTCACATCCTTACGTATATCATTACTATGGCAACATGTACAGAGAGTCTGCCACCACGCAGGCGAAACTACAGCAAAAATGATCTTTGCTCAAGTTATGGGATTATGGAATGAGATCGCTCCTCCTCTTGATTTTAATCCAGAGTGCTTAACTTTTATTTTACCTCACTAGACTTCACGTCAGTTCAGCATTTGGTTTTACACAGAATGATGACTGATGATTTTTTTCCCTCCTTTGGTTTAGCAATGGCCTTAAGCTGAATGCCACAGCATCTTTAAACAGAGTGGGGACATTTAAGAAAGTTCTCTCACTTTGTGCCATTTTGTCGGAGAGATTAGGCTTGGGTCAGGGTGTGTGTGTGCGTGCGTGTGTGTGTGTGCGTGCGTGTGCGTGTGTGTGTGGACTTACAGACGTAACCCTTTGGAAACAGTAAATCAACTGTGAGCAGCAGCAGTGGAGAATCTATTTAAAACACGCACACTCACTTACACACGCAGTCCTTGTTACCGTGACAACATGTTTCTTCATTTGCAATGGTTGCCCTTAACAACACTATTGGCATGGCCTCCTTTCGGGAGCTGCTGAAGCTGAAATGCAGCCTCTCTCACTCTGAGCGTTTGTTCATCCACCTTTTTTTGGCTCTGTTGTTTCTATCAGGGATCCTGCAGATTAGGGGTTAAAGGTCAGGACGTGGTGACAGATGCAGCCTGTGCAGAGCACGCCACAAAAACTGAAGCAACTAGTGTGTGTTTAAAGCTTCACACAAAAACACGCCATCATCAGAAAGAAAGCCGTGTGAGAACTCTTTCACCCCTCTAGCGCCCCCTACAGGCTGCAGGACTCCCTTCACCCCACTGATAGGAAGTGTTGGCCAGAAAACCATATGATCTGATTGGCTGTGTGGTTATTCTTAGACTATCTTGTGTCTCATACACATTAATCATACACACTGTGTTTGCCTGCTCACTAACCTGCCTACAGCCCGCTGCAGTCAGACAGTCCAAAGATGACCCTGTACCTCCTTTTTCTAATCACTGCTCCTTCGTGGTGAACATCATGAGTTAGATTAAAGATGTAAATTAGAATTTATGGTCTTCAGTGAATCCCATCTTGAAGATGGACGATAAAAAGTCTGCTAATACTTCATTACCAAGGCTGTCAGTTTAAATAAATAGGATTTAAATGTCTCAAATGAAGTGTTTGCCACATTTAGTCGACTCTTATTTCCTCTTCAGATGACCCAATGTAACTCCTATCACTGAAATATAAATTCATGGAAATCCTAAAGGCTGAAAGCTGAAAATTTAATCGAGAGACAAAACAAGTATAACAGAGCCACAGAATACATAACAGATGGACACAGCCACCATGATGTGACTCACTGGTGAGCTGCTATAGGGGTGTATCGAAGCCAGAAATGACCATATTTGGATGAGTGGGTGAAAAGATAGCCAGTGTCAGCTGGCTAGCTTGGTTAGCAAGCGGCAACTGTAGATTATATGGAGTTTTCTGGTCTAACTGAGCACCTCATTCACCCAAACGTCTGAGAGGGGAAACAACGTTACCGTGTGGTGGCTTTAAGTAGTCATTAGAGCAGCTACATTTCTTTATTCTTCAGCTTCAGAAAATGCTCCGCTGATCAAACATTCATGTTGTTTTTGCTCCAGAGCCGACCGGTTTGAAAGCTCTGAGATGTTGTGTTGGGTTCGATCAGCGGTTTCCTCCTCGTCTCTGTGGTTGACGAGTAACCACGTTTAATCGTACCATTAACTGATGTCAGTTAAAGTCACTTATCTCTTCCTGTGTCCTTCATGTGAGCTCTCAGGACCGCTTTCACACCTCTCACTGACTGTTAATTGGCCAGACACGCTGGCTGCATGTTGCGGTGGCATCGTTGAAGCTGAGACATACTTTCCATGGGATGTGATATAGTAGATTTTTAACTTCCCACTGAGGTTAGCGACCTCTTTAATGGGGGAGACCTGTGTGTGATGACAAACTGCACATTTTTTGTATGTGGCCCGCCACATGTGTAGTACGCTAAAGGTGGAGAAAAAGAGAACATATAGGCAAATATTAATTTGTGTCTACACCTTCACACTCAAAATACGAAGGATTGTACCTCTTCACCAAATAAGAAAAAATGTGAAGGAAAGAGATAAAATAACCAACATCTGGATAAAACTTCAAATTCTTCCTCCTCACCTCAAGCTTCATCTCCTGAACTGAAGTCAGAGCTCTAACACATGATGCATTAACATGATTTTTACTCCCAGTACTGTTGCAGTTACTTATTGTGAGCAGAGCAGGCTACACAACAACAACAGCTGGTAAGAAGCTAACACTATGCCAGCTAGAGTATCCCTCTGATAAAGTTTGATGGCATTCTGACATCGTATGAGAAATTATTCGCATCAGTCATCAGTGTTAGAGCCACTTCAAAGAAAGTTTCACTGATGCCACCTAACAGTGGCTGACACTGGCTAACAGCAGCTAACAGTGGCTAACAGCGGCTGACACTGGCTAACAGCAGCTAACAGCGGCTAACGGCGGCTGACACTGGCTAACAGCACCTAACAGTGGCTAACGGCGGCTGATGCTGGCTAACAGCAGCTAACAGTGGCTAACGGCGACTGACACTGGCTAACAGCAGCTAACAGTGGCTAACGGCGGCTGACGCTGGCTAACAGCAGCTAACAGTGGCTAACGGCGACTGACGCTGGCTAACAGCAGCTAACAGTGGCTAACGGCGACTGACACTGGCTAACAGCAGCTAACAGTGGCTAACGGCGGCTGACACTGGCTAACAGCAGCTAACAGTGGCTAACAGCGGCTGACACTGGCTAACAGCAGCTAACAGCGGCTGACATCAGCTAACAGTGGCTAACGTGTAAAATATAAGGCGACTTTGCGCCAAATAGGTTTTCATAAGTGTTCTGCAAAGCATGTTTTACTGCACATTCATACAGTTTCATGTCATTGGGGCTCCATGTACTCCTTTATTAAGTCACCTACATGTTTTGGCTTCTGGCCTTCATCAGGGTCATGGCCACAAGCCGAAATGCGTTGGTCAGTTAATAAAGTTGTTCCTCTCTACTTTAAGTGTTGCTGGAGTCCCTGCGTTGTGAGTTTCTCATCCTCTCCATGCACCTTGGAAGTAGGTGAAGTTGTGCAAGAAAGTTTTGCTGTGATTTTGCTCCACCTCGCAGGTGAGGACTGGTGAGTTCAGCATCTCTGGCACTGAACAGCCATGCCTGTTCACATTTGGGTCTTAGTGGGGAATGAAAAATGATAAGTACATCTTACCTGAGCCTTTATCAGCAAGAAGTAGATCTGTCTGCCACCACACAGCTGAAACTGTTCACATGTCAACGCAGCAGCATGACTGGCTGCTTTCAGCTGTTGTTTGGCTGTTTGCGGGCAGAGTCAGTGCAGCAGGAATCCTTGCAGGATTTGTTCAGTGTCCCTTCTACAATACTTCAGATAGAAATATGAAACTGTTAAAGGCAGATTGTGTTTGTCTTTTGTGTCATACATACGTTGTTCCAGTGGTGCATGTTCATCTTAAACACAGCATCTCATGACACGTGGCACAAAGGCCTCACTTAAATTCGATTACACGATTAAATTCTGAATGTGAACATCTCTGATCGTGTATTCCACTCAGTGTGGAAAACTGGCTTCAGTGTGTAAAGCATGACGATCCTAAATGTTTGTGTTGGACTACTTTAAGTCAAAGCCTTCATATGTTGATGACTGAAGAGTATAATACTCACATTATCCTGTGTGTGTGTGAGTAACACACACACACACGATAATACACACTAACGGCTGAGTCCCCGCATGTGTGTGTGTTATGACAGGCTGTTTGACATGTGGCAGTGACTCGGCGACAGGCCGCCGTTAGATGAGCTAATGAGATTCTAATCAGATTAGAGCGGGCTGTAATCTGATAGAGCAGGCCGAGGACAGACAGGAGGCATGATGGGTAATGATGGGACGAGTCCTCGCTCTCCTTTTGGATCTAGATTTTCACCTATTTATACCCAATGATCATAAAATTCTGTCACTCCACCAGAGAAAAGCAACAAAAACATGCCTGATTCAAATATGGCCGCTCTGCCTTCAAGCTCGTCTGCTTGGAGCTGAAAGCCGTATTCAGACCGCTCGTATTTGTGATTTCACCCTGAAATTCAACACTTGAACTCAGACATCAACTTCTGTTTCAAGCTGACCAACTTTCACACGGAGGATCACGGAGGACGAGAGCTGCGTCTACGAGCCAGATACTAAACAGCAGGTTTGGTCCACAGTGTCCACAGTGCAGGGCTGGATCAGTTCAGGAGTGACCCAAGAGCGTGCCATGTGTGTTTGTGGTGGTGGTTCAAAAAAATAATTCTCTATTGTAGAACATCAATTTATTCAATGCAAAGTCCTTCATCCAAATACAACTGCTTTAAAAAACACTGTAAATAAAACTAGAAGCAGATCATCTAAAGCTTTTTATTTAAAAACTTTAGATGTTTAATAGAGACCCATTTAAAAAATTAATATTCTGTTTTGATGCCAGCAACATGTTTCAGATAAACTGATGTCTGAAGGTGTAAAAATAACATTTAGAACTGATGGCAGATGAAGAATTACAAAACAGGAAGGCGAAAAGACGAGCTGTGATAATAAGGTCAAGAGTGGACGGGTATTAACATCTTCATGGGGACCAAAAATTGGTAATTTACTATACTTGTGGGGACAAACAGCCCTCGTGGGGACCAAAATCCAGGTCCCCACGAGTTTGAAGGCATTTTTGAGACGCAAAATGTGGTTTTAGTGTCAGGGTTACAGTTAGGTTATGGTTAGGTTAAGGGTCAGGGTCAGGCATTCATTTTTAATGGTTAGGGTAAGGGGCTAGGGAAAGCATTATGTCAATGAGATGTCCCCACAAGGATATAAATACACACGTGTGTGTGTGTGTGTGTGTGTGTGTGTGTGTGTGTGTGTGTGTAAACCCTCCTCTCTTTCCTCATCTTCTGGCCTTGTGATCGCCTCCTTCATGTATTTAACTCTGTAATAAAAAGTAATGGCCAATGAGCATAAAGATAGCAGCGTTACTTGTAACAAGAAAATGTTTCCGATTTAAATTTAATGCTTTGTTCTGCTTAACTGACTGAGTAATGACGACACAAAGCTCAGACTGTAGCTTGACATGGTGCAGCCGCTGTTTATAAACTGACTTTAATGTCTCAGTTTTCTTGTTTGCTCATATGTGTGTTACGAACATTTTTAAATGACACATTGCTGGCAGCAGTTTGTATGAAATTCATTTAAGATGCACATTAAAGATGAAGTAGTACCAAAGTTTACTGCTGTTACACTGCGTGTCACTGTTAATAAGACATTGGTGGTTCAGGTCTTTCTGTTGTTTTTGCTGGAATAAATGATTTTCCCATTTAATCCTTCAGAGGGAATTCATCAGCTGTGTCATGGCGTGATGTGACAGTGAAACAGTGTGAACAAGTCTAGCTGCACATCTGGTTAAGAGACCCAGTGGGACTTGTGTAAACCCCACGGGCCGTCGTGTTCTCCGGGCATACTGAGTTTGGTTCACTGATCACTGCAAAGAGTTTTCGGTCAGGCAGGTGAGGCTGTGTACAGAACATCACTACAGGTCGTGTGAAAAAGAAAGTTTTTACAGGATTTTTATGCCTTCAGTGCATCGAGTAGATAAAATGGTCGTACCAGCCGGGTCCTGCTAACCAAACTTTCAGCAAATGTAACAACGTCTGTAAAACAGATGATTTGGTAGTTTACTGATCTGGTGTGTGCTAACAAAATACACAATTTTCCAAGGATTGGAAGACTGCTTGGAGAAACTGGAAAAAACTCAAGAGCTCCATCTCAGACGCTACAGGCCTCAGTTAAAAAATGAACACGAATGATTGTTTGCCAGGAGAAAATCTCAGCTATAAAAAGAACGTGACAGCACAGCTTAGGTTTGCAGAGATGCTTCTGAACAAACCGTAAGATATCTGGAACAATGTCCTTTGAACAGATGAGACCAACGTGGAGGTGTTTGGCCAGAACACCCGGCACCATGTTGGGTGAAAACCAAACACGGCGAATCAGCACAGACACCTCGTAGCAGCTGTCAGCACAGCGATGCAGGGCTCATCATTCGGCTTGTTTTGCAGCTGAATTAAACTGAATTGAATTACTGCTAAAGGTGTTTCAACACCTTTAGCAGTTTCCTGGATGTACTTAGTATTTTCACATGATGTTTTTAAAGTTTTTTTAAAGCCTTGCGTTGTACATTTTGCTGATATCATTTTGGTTTTGGAAACCAAGCAGCTGATCCAAGCACTGCATTGTCATCCATCACCAACTAGTCATTCACAAGGTCACCACAGCCTCATTAGTACCCTGCTTTATCCTGTGTTCTTCTCTAAACTGGACCTTAAGTGAGCAGTGTTTTCTAGTGAAAACACACATGCTTGCTTCTGTTCGTAACATCGATGCCTCTGCATCAGACGTCTGAGTCTCCTCCACGTCTCGGAGTCTCTCCTGCACGATGATCCTGGTGTCACTACATTTCTGTGACCAGGCAATTTCCACATCTGTCACCCTACATGGCTCAGTCCCCCCCCTCACACACACACCTTTCCACTTGCACATGCTGAGTGCCCTATTCCATGCTCACACGAGCCCTTTGACATTTTGAAATTGCACGCTCCTGGCTGTACACACTCGCTCACTGAACATAATTATTCAGATTTTGAGGCTTACATAACAGCTGTTAAAACTGTGCTTTCTAAAGTCCGTCTATCTGCCCGTTTCTCTCTCTGTCTAATGTGGTTGGTAATGACTGCTAATACCATGTGGACTAGCTGGAACAGTCTTTGTACCACTGTCAGGAGGTTATACGCTGGGCTTCTCATATCTACTGAGTGGCGTACAATAGAGTTGACATTTTGTCTCCCAGCAACATGGACTCTGTCAGACGCTGGAAGCTGTGTCACTGCTTTGTGTTTTCGTCACTGCTTTATCTCCTCGTGATTACTAGAGAAATGAACTGAGTGGCTGAAACATCAGTTTAACTAATACTGAACAGACCTGGGGAAAAGTATGTGCTGCCTTCCTGATTTCTTAGCTTTTTGTTTCAGATCTTCAAACAAATTTTAAAATTAGACAAATATATATATATATATATATATATATATATATATATATATATATATATATATATATATATATATATATATATATATATATATATATATGAGAGAGAAAGAGAGAGAAAGAAAGGAAGAAAGAGAAGTTGTGCCAAAGCATCTCAATCTGATTTAAGTCCAGACTTTGACTCTGCAGAGTCGAGTTCACGGAAAGTCGTCCAGATCTTGAAGGAGCAAAGAAGCCCAAACCATCACATTACCACCTCCATGTCTGACTGCTAGTGTGATGTTCTTTTATGAAATGCTGTTAGTTGTATGCCAGATGTAACAGGACTCAAACCTTCCAAATAGTTCAGTTTCTGCCACAGAACATTTTCCCAAAAAGTCTCAGTGATCCTCCAGATGTTTTTTAGCTTTGAAGCCTTTGTGTTCTTTTTTGGTTTTGTCCTCAGTACCCTCACATGGATGCTGTTTTTGCCCTGTGTCTTTGTTATTTGTTGAACCATGAATGCTGATGGAGGCAAAGTGAGGCGAGCAGTTCTGGGTTCTTTGTGACCTCCTGGCTTTGTCATTGATGACCTCTTCAGATCGCTTTTATTCCCTCAGTAAATGAAATCATCATTCAAAAACTGCATTGTGTTTACTCTGGTTATATTTGTGAGATGATCTGAAACATTTCATTGTGACAAATATGCACAAAAAGGAAATCAGGAAGGAGGCAGCACTGTATGTGTTATACATTAATTAATCAATTCCATATATGTTGTACACTTAGGGCAGCACGGTGGCACGATGATCAGCACCGCTGCCGCACAGCAAGAAGGTCCCAAGTTTGATTCCAAACCTGGCCGAGGTCTTTCTGTGTGGGGTTTGCATGTTCTCCCCGTGTTTGTTTGGGTTCTCTCCGGCTGCTCCGGCTTCCTCCCACAGTCCAAACACACGCAGTTAGTGGGGATAGGTTAAATGGTAACTCTAAATTGACCATTGGTGTGAATGTGAGTGTGAATGGTTGCTTGTCTCTATGTGTTAGCCCGGTGACAGACTGGTGACCCGTCCAGGGTGTACCTGCCTCTCGCCCTGTGGTAGCTGGGATAGGCTCCACCCCCCCCGCGGCCCTGACAAGCATAAGCATTAGAGTATAGTCGGATGGATGTACAGTAATACTTATGTACCAGTCTGTACAGTAGGTGGGCCAATCTGAACAAAAGCTTTGTACGTACATTGACACACACACAGCAGTTATTAACATCAATATGTTTAAAAAATCATTTATTATTTTAATAATAAATACATTTTTTTGATTCTCCTATATGCTAAGCTCACTTCATCATCCCCCTGCGAAGGTGATTTTCTGTGGTATGTGAAACCACCAACAGATTTCACGTGTCGCGTTCAGCGTGTCACTGAATGACCAAAGATTTGTACCTGTGAAGGAATTTTGTTCTCACCACTAAACACAGAACAAAGAATTTGAAAAATCTCTGCAGACCTGGTGAAACCTGCTCACAGAGCGGCTTTTTACTGTTAAGAAAAATAGTTAGTTGGTTGCCATGACAACACACGGTTTACAGGAGTTGTTCAACTTGTTGGAAAATAACAGAATTACAAAAATAACAAAACATTTTTAGCTGTGGTGTTCCAGTTGTTTGCCTCGAAGATCATAAAAACAGATTTAATTTCTCATGCTTCAGACAAATAGTAAATAAACATATGTAATTATCTTCATGTTGACTGTAGTGACCTTTGCTGGCACGCTGCTGTCTTTCTCACACCACTGCATATACATTATTAAAGCTAAAGAAATGAGCAGCAGTCACATTCATCATGACGTCGTTAGTTCGCAGTAATTAGTAATGACTTAATTTGACAGTGATGCAGGATTATTGATCAGCAAATAACTGATTTCATTTCATTTCTTTATTTATAAAGCACATTTAATAACAACAGAGAGTTGACCAAAGTGCTGTACAAAGTAATAATTAAACAATGACAGTAACATCAACAACAGGTAAGAAAATTAAAAGAAACTTAAGATCAAAGGAGTTAGTAACTCTCATGCAGTATTGAAAGC
This sequence comes from Simochromis diagramma, assembly GCF_900408965.1. Classification (NCBI taxonomy): domain Eukaryota; kingdom Metazoa; phylum Chordata; class Actinopteri; order Cichliformes; family Cichlidae; genus Simochromis; species Simochromis diagramma. The sequence goes on along the minus strand of NW_024386785.1, from coordinate 3,249,027 downwards.
CAAAGTAAAACAATATGTTTTAAGATGGGTTTTAAAAAGAGTGAGTTTCTAATGTGGAGAAGTAGATCGTTCCACATCTTCGGCGCCACCACCACAAATGCCCGATCCGCCCTATGAACCATCCTAGACTCATGTACGGTGATAGCAGCCTGACCTGGCTCACAGTCTGCAGTGCCTCCCTCTCTCTCTGTAGGTCTCTGTGTCTCTTGCCCTCTGCAGTGTGGCAGCAGTATGGTAATGAATGGCTCCAGCTCGCTCTGCAGTGGTAGCAGCTCGCTCGCTTCGTACTCATACCACTGCTGCGTGGACTGGGGGGGGGCAGAGAAGGAGAAAGATGAGGTGATTCATAAAAGACTTGACTGTTATTTGATCTTTTCTACTGTAAACAATAACGTCACTTTTCATTTGTGTGAGGCTGCAGACTGTCAGCAGAGACTGCAGGAACAGTGGTTTGTGCTGCGAAAGGCTCGTCATGAGGGGTTCTGTATGGAGCCTGTACGCTCACACACATACATCAGCGTCCTCACTGATCTGAGATCAGAAACAGATGGAAGGTTTGAATGCTTCAAAGCCTCGTTGTGATGAAACCGTCTGAGACAGAAATCTTAAAAAGAGACGACCCTGTAAATATTTAGATTGCTTTGGCTTAAAAATAATCAGTTATTACTGTACATATTTGTGAGGCGCCCACACGTGACGCTACGTCTAAGGGTAGATTTTCCCCCCGAATCACTGACCTGCTTCATTTCAGTGAAGCTCCCACCTGCTGCTCTCTGTGCGGTCCTACATACCACAGTATGGAGAAAGACTGGAACATTAAGAGAAATCATCATCAGGATTTCTATACATGTAGAAATCCAACATGCAGACCAACTGCAGCGAACGCCAGCAGGGAGACGCGCTGACAGGTAACATTATGTAATGTCAGGGTCACCAGGACGCTGCACTGAGCACAATGTGTACATCAGCCTGGATTTACACTGTACATCCGGCACTGTGTCAGCGTGTGCTTGCAGGCAGCGTGGCATACATCAGGCCTGCAGCTACACAGCGTGACAGGGAGCGTGCAGCAGACCAGCAAAGTGTCACCCTGTCACAGCGAGTGGGATGAAATGTGAGAAATACGACGTCAGCTCGGTGAAGCGTTGACGCAGCAGCTCGAGCTGAACTGCAGCATGCTGCACTGGGCTCCTTGTGGAACTGTTTCTGGTGTCTGTGCAGCCATCTTCACTGTGCTGGGAGGCAAAGGTTACAGAGGTGAACCTCCATGATCCCAGAGTTCATGTGCTAGCACAGGGAGAGAGCTCATAGTTTTCATTTTTAACAAAGGGAGATTTATAACCGCTGACTTCTCACACGTGTCCCAACCTTGAGTTTTATGCAGGGAAGACCTCGACAGGCTTGGATTGTTCCCTATTCACGGTTCTGTGCAAAAGTTTTCAGTCAGAGTCATGTCTTTATATTTTGATGGGAAATAGGTGCAGTGATTTTTTTTAAACCTCTCAAAACATTGGTGGAAGTGCAGCTAATTTGCCTCATTAGCAGAGTTTGTACAGTTATGACCTTTGGCCTTCAGCACAGCATGAAGTGACTGAGGCAGCTTTCTTGTCCTTTCTTTGAGTTGTCTTCAGGAACAGTTCTCCAGGCTTCTTGAAGGACTTTCATTGCTCGTCTTTGGATGTTTCGGACTTTTGTACCACTCTGTGTCAAGATGATCCCCACAGCTTCAGTGATGTTGAGGCTCTGTGGAGGCCGGTCCTTGACTGATAGCGTTCCCCTCTGTGGTTTTCTGTCCTGGGATGCTTTCACTGCACTGCCAGTGTGTTTGGGATCATTGTCATGCTGAAAAATGAAGCCAATCAGATGCTTTGTAGATGGTATTGCATCATGTACCGCGTTCATAATTCTAGCAATTTTGACAAGCTCTCCAACACCACTGGCTACAGTTCAGCCCAAACCATGACAGAGCCTCCACCGTGCTTTACAGACGTGTTATCTTTGTCATTTTTCATTGATTCAACTAAATAAATGGGAACAAACACTGTGCTTTTGCAACAAGCTGCTTTTGCCCAAATTTACTATTTTAAATGAATTCTTTGCTAAGTTGTCTGTTATGTGTAGAGTTTGGTGCTTTTTTTATGTTTGAGTGATTTGAAAAGAAAAAAAAGGAGTGGAAAAAAAGGACATGACTACAAACTACGTGAAAAAGCAGCTGCCCAAAAACACTTTGAAAAACCTTACAGAACTCTGGAGAACTATCAATATGATATAAAGAAATGAGGAGTGACTCGAGAATGCTGGACGGACTCAGGCTGGGGTAAAGCAGGATCTGCATCTTAGGAGATGGAATTTAGTGACGGCTTCACAAAACACCTCTAGACTGGGAAACGCAAAGAGTTAAAGAGTAAAAACCACCTGAAAGAATTGTTAAAATGATAGAAAACTGGTTAGACTGAGCAGAGTAGATCATTATCTCTCAAAGCAACTATGCTTCAATGATGCGCTACTTAAAAAATAACATATATATAAATAATTCGTGTATAATTTGTGCTAATACAATTTTAACACAGGAGCCTGTGGCTATGAGGCGATTCACTTTTGGAGCTCAGGTGGCCTTTAGAGGAACTGCACTTCACATTTTCATCAGTTTCCCAGCCCTGAAACTTGCTCGAGCAAAACCTGATGACATCCTGTACTTTGTACTAGAGCACGTGACACTTTATCATTGTTAGCCCCAGAAACCAATCACTGTTTAGATTGTTCATTAGCTGATTAGTAAATCATTTTTATAGCAGTTTGTGTTGTTTTTAAGCAAGTCCCCAAATTTCTGTAGTAGCAGATTGTTACATTTGGAACTTTGGAAAGTAAAAAAATTCCTGCGTGATTTGAGCCGTGTTAGCCAGTGAGCTAAAACTAAAAACATCAAAATGTGTTTGCTATTTGTAACATGTTTGTCCTAGTTGTGTTTAACATTCAGAACTGATCAAAGCTTCTTGGTATTAAATTTAGAATGAGAGTGTTGTGGAAACGATGCCATACAGGGTAGTTAGCAGAAAAGATGTTCCAGGTATCTCAGAGAAGCCTTCTGTGGACTGAGGTTGTGTCAGTGTGTTTATGGGATGGATCACATAAACACTTTATGACTCTAGCTGTATGTTGGGGATGGTCTGCTTGCAGAATTAACTTAGCATCAGTTACATAGGTCACAAAAACTGCATTCAGAAGAGGAATGAATGGTGACCGTGTGAATGTGAAGCGACCTGGTTTCAACGCTCTTTCTAGGTGAAGTTCACTTATTTTCCAGCTTTTTTTAGGCTCAAGATTTGAATTCAGATGGACCATTTAAAAGTGTTGAGCTTGTATTTAAAGGTGAACTCTTCCCGCCAGCAAAATGTTTCTCCTCTTTCTCATCATCAGATGAGATGACCATCAGATGGTTAAATGACAAGCTGCAACAGTCCAAAGACAGACTGTTGTCCCTTTAAGAAATATTTAACACAGAATTTCATAAAAATTGAAAGAAACACAATTCGTGTTGCTTAATGTTTCATATTTAATTCACTTTGCCTTTACAGGCTCTTTTAGCAGATCTGTGTTTAAAGGGCAGACTCATCCACAGTGTGTGGACATATGGTGTGTGGTCCCCAAATGCTTCCACACCTATTTTTCACATGGTCTAGTGTCATGATTATGCATTCAGTGTGGCTCTCTAGATTTCTCTGCTTGTAAAGAAGACAAACAAGAATGATATAATATTAAAATGTTTTGATAAACATAATTTTTAATTCACCCATATTTTTCCACATCTTAAGTCATAATAAAAAAAACTGAAAGCCTTCGTGTGGATGTACAGGACAAAAGGAACATTTGAAAGCAGGAAAAGAAAAATATGTTCCGTCATCTCTTTAACCACCCACACACCATAATACATCATAACCTGTAACACAAGGACATGCAGACTGTTAACTGACAGATTGCAAAGTTCAGCAAGCATTTAGAGGAAGTTCCTTGAGGTTCAGAGCTCGAGGTCCACAACGCATATCCTTGCACCGAGCACTAAACCTGCACCTGCTACTAATGGAAACATGAAGTAAACAGTCAAAATGTGGCTTACCATTTGGCAAGAAATTAGCAGCCAGGCGACAGTAACAGTTATCGAGCAGGAAAACGACTGGTCGTCCTCTTCCCCTCTGAATATAGAGCGGACTATCTTTATCTGTGCATCATCCTCCCTCTCCTGACTCACTGTACACTTTACATGTACTGCTTTGATGCTAACCGCTAGTGTTACGGGCCGAGACTGACTGTGTGCTAACCATAAGCTAATACAGTGTATCTTCTAACTGCTAAGCTAACACTTGTGATTGAATGTTAGTGCTGTATGCTGGTATGATTAGTTATAAAACTATACTAACTGCTGTATGCTGCCATTGATATTGTGTGCTAAGGCAATGCTAACATGTTAAGCTAAGAATGTTAGTTGTAAGTGTGTGCTAATGCTATGCCGCTGTTAATTATTGTGCGCTAAGCTAATGCTGATAGAGTTAAGTGTGCTTTTTGCTTCCATATTATTATCCTCACTAGTTTGCTAATGCTGCTATTAATACTTTGTGCTAAGCTAATGCTGATAGTGTGCTGTAATGCTGACTGTGCTAATGGTGTTTGTTTATCTGTGCCGTCTGTTGTTGTTGTTGTTGTTGTCTACCTTTCTCTGTTTCTCTCTTGACTTTATTTTTCTCTCTTTTTTCTCCCTCTCCCCAACTCTCTATCTTTCTGCCTCTCTCTCTTTCTGTCAGGTCTTATTCCTCCTCCACCACCTGTTCTACTACCACCACTTCTTGTCGTTCCTCCAACAACCCTACTAGCATCACCACTCCTTCCTCCACCTCCTCCTCCTCCTCCTCTCTCTACTCCTCCAGCCTACCTCCTAACAGCCACGCCACCTACCATCAGTACTGCTGTCCCGCGCGCCTCCGCCTGCCCAAGCCTCCCTGCGCCCTGCCCCCCGCCAAGCACCACGAGCAGGCAAGGTAAGGGCCAGAGTCCCCCCTCCTCAACACCCAGCCTCCCCACCCACTCTCTCTCAACTCTGCCTCCACCCACCACACTGCCCTGGTAGCTTCTTTACCCCCAACCCCAAGAGCTCATCCAGCAGCAGCGGTGAGGCCAGTGACCTGACGTGCACTCAGAGCGAATTTATACAGTTGTTTCTGCACTTCTACATCACCCCAGTCTGCACAGATGTTCCATCAAATCCATCATCCTTCCCCCTTATTTTGTGAGAGCGGAACAAGAATCGTAAGAAGCGAGTCTTTTCATAATCAAATGACATTTTTCAGACAGATTTGCCAGTTGCTCCCCAGTTTCCGTCTTTCAAATGTGCATTTGTAGCCTTTCTTATATTTATCTAATTACAGCCTGTATTCCTCTGGGATTGAAAGTGTTTGAAATTTCATCTTTGGCATTGTGATGTGAAACAAATAATCCGTTACTTGACACAGTGAGCGGCAGATTGGTCGATAATAGAATAATCATTAGTTGCGGCTCTAACGGCTTTATTCGTAACAGAAAAATGCTAGATGGGATGCAAAAATCACATAGTTGTATGGAAATCATTTGTTTTTAATTAAGCACATTTTATAGCATGGTGTGATTTTCCACCTCTGTAAATTTTAGCGCACAGGAGGTGGGAATTTAGGAGCATTTTGATTGGCCCCCAGCCGACATGATGACGGCAGGAAAAAGATCCAGGGTCCATCCAACGTTATTGTTGTCTTCATAGTGCTGCTGACTGAAGGCCCAGTATGGCTGCAGGCCGGCTCACTGCCTAAAGAACCAGAATAACGGACCTTGAATTATTTAGTTTTTTCAAATCTAAAGACTAAAGTTTGCCTGGATTACTTAAATTCGCTCTAAATGCATCGTGTCGTCACGTTCAGCCTCACCCGCTCCCTCGCCTCCCCTCACAGTACAACAGCCTCCCCCACTCACACAAACATTGCAGCACTGAAGGTGAAGCAGCCTCTCCAGCCGCTCCTGCCCTCTCATCCACCTTCTCCCCAAAACATCATCAGCCATCCCTCTCTTTTTCCTCGATCACCTTCATCAGCCCCCTACCTGCCTCCTCCTCCTCCTCCTGCTCGTGCTCCACCTCCTCCATGCTGCTCTGAAGCATCACATCTCAAAGCTGAGCACCATAAACAGACCAGTTTAAGAGCTAATGACTCACCAGCAGCAGAAAGGCTCTGTTTTTACATTTTCACAAAGTTCACAGAGAATAACAAGTGAAATAAAAATAATAACATACAGGAGGTGAGTGTGTAGTAATATCAGAAAGTCAAACAAACCAATTACACTCTGAAATAAGAAATATCTGATTTATAACATGAACGATCGCAGAAAGCATTTATACTCTTACATGTACAGTATATGCAGTACATACAGCATAAATGACTTTGAATATCAGGCAGTAAAAGTATCTCTAATCTAAATTTCTAATGTTATAATTTCACATATTTCTCTCTGACACAGACCTTAGTGTCAATCAAGGAGGATTCAGTCTCACACGTAGACGTCAGCCTGAGGCAAACACATTCACACAGTGCACACAACACGCCAAGAGTACCAACAACCGTCTTTGTGGTGCTTCCTGCAACAGGACGAGTCTCAAGCAGATGAAGACAAACAACTGAGATATTTGTTAAAGCAGCAGCGTGCAAGTTATTCAGATCACATCCACACACACTCAGTATCATTAAGACCCATTAATCCCCTTAGTTTAGGTACTTTATCTATACTAGATGCATGTCTGTACGTTAGGACGCAGTATGTGGGATTATTACTCTGAAGTAAATAATCTAAACACACACACACAAACACTCAATACAAAAATGTGTCACAATGCTAAAATGTCATTGATATTAAAACGCAAACACTCATTATTTCTACATCGGTATTTTTAATTTCCTGTTCT
>NW_024386785.1:3034554-3237054 GCF_900408965.1 Simochromis diagramma | reverse complement strand
TCACTGTCCTCTCCCCCTAAGGAAAAACATGCAGGCTCAGAACTAAGTTTGGTCACTTCTGACTCTGTGTAAAGTTTGTAATATTAGAGATTAATTGTGTCCCGAGGCAACGCTGCTTCACCTCTGTGAGAAAAAGTTCAACTCAGAAGGTCAGTCCTTCAGTTAGCCATGTGTAAACACTGACATCTGGTGGCCATCTGCTGCACTGCACGTCCGAACTTCAAAGCCCATCACAGTCTCTGCTTTTATCCCCTCTTTTCTGATGATTCTCTTCTTTCTCCGTCCTTTTCTCTCCTCCGCTCTTCCCCATCATATTTTCACCTTTTCCTCCTTCCTCTTCCTGTTCTACTTTTTTTTCTTATTTTCTCGATCCAACCCCCCGTCCTCTATTCCCTTTTCTCTTCTTGTCTCCTTCCACTCTCACTACTCTCTTGTCTTCTTATTCCTTCTTCTTTGTCCTCAATCATTCTCTCCTCGTCTCCCCTCCCATCTAATCCTTTTCTCACCTTCTCCTTCCTGTGTCCCTTTCCTCTTCTCTTAATTCCTTTCTTTCCTTCTTCCTCCTTCCCATGCCTTTCTCTTTTCTTCTCCTTCCTCCTTCATCCCTTACTCTCTCCTCTATCCTTTATTCTTCCCTTTTGCTTTTCCCTGCTCCATCCTTTTCCTCCTCTTCCACCTCCTTTCCTTCCTCCTCTTCCTCCTCTCTGTTTTTGTTTCTCTTGTCTGTTTGTCTGTCTCTCAGAGAGGAGGAAGATGATGACATCGCCCATCAGTTCTGTTGCCCCGCCTCCGAGTGCAGTAGCCCCTCATCTAGGTAACCAGGGGCGACCGTGAGAAAGCTCCGCCCCACACAACTGTCCCAGGGTAAACTGAGGGGTAATTATGAGCCCCTGTCCTCCGTCCACCATGGCTGTCTCTCTCTCTGTCTCTCTCTCTCTTCCTCTTTTGTCGTTTGACCACCAAACAGCAAGAAAACTGTGGAGTAAAAAAAAGAGACGTGTGAAATGAGAAGATGTGGAGTAAATCCGGCGATCCTTCATTTAAAACTTCCTCGTTAAAAGCCTGTTTGTGGAGAAAACTGGAGCTTTAAAAGAAAACAATGAAGCTGTCTTTGCAACTCTGCTGCTGATCCGATCTCTTTTCTTTTAAATCTGGCGACACATTTTCTTACACACCTTGAGTCAGACAGTAAAAGTTGCTCTGCAGCTTTAAAACCACAAGGACCGATCATCACCTCTGCAGTCTGACCTACCTGGAGAGCTCACACCTGCTTCAGCTGGTTCACAGGGTGACTCGGCTGAACGCCGGCGATGAGTCTGCAGTTTTGTGCATAATTTTAAACTCGTCAGGCGCTTTTTAACCTCCGTCTGAAAGGAAACTCTTCCCCTCGTCTCCTAGTTCGGGTCAGAACGGGGACTTTAACGGTTTATCCTCCCTGTCCGAGCATGAAGCCATGACCCCGCCGTTTCCTGGCAACGCTGCGTCGAGAGCCTGCTGTATAAAGAGTTCGGCGAGGATTGGACAGCGCTCAATGCAACAACAAGCTGCGGGGCTATCTGTGTCCCAACTCTGTATACGCAGGCCTCTGGTTGTTGCATGTTGTCACCACACCAAACTCTTTGGAACGAAGGACGAAGACTCGTCAGGTCTTTATGGGACCGATAGTTTGTTAGCGAGTTCGTGAACAGTACGAGTCACTCTGGCAGGTAACCACACATCATTCGGAGCTCCTCTTCAGTAAACACTGGCTGCTCGACTGGTTGCACAGTGGCCGGCCACCGGAGTCCCGAGTTTGCTCTTTGTTTTGTTGCCTACATACTGCACCCTGGGTTCTCCTTATAACTGCTTCTTTTCTTACGTTAACATCCTGTTGACACACACTTTCAACAGTGGAGCGAGTGTGAGCAGCACGAATAAAATCATACCGACGTACATCAGGGAAAGTCTGTACTCTTGTTCTGGAGTCTGACAGCTGAAGGAGGCCAAACTGAGACTTAGCACTTTGATGTATAAGGTCATGTGAAGAGAAATGTATAAAAACGGCCGTATTAGGGGAGTAATTTTTGGCCCTTTTTACCACTTAAGACGTGAAGCAGCCATCATGACTGAAAACTCTTCAAGTGCTCCCCCCCTCCCCGCGATCCAGTTTTAGGGAGAACCCTGGTGCCTGATGTGTACAGTGCACTTGGACAGAGACACACACACATACACACAGATGTGCACACAGCAGCTGCAAGAGTCCTCAGAGATCATAAATGATATCAGTGATATCTGGAGTATGTTTACATGCACATCAGTCCTCTGATCACAGGCGGTGATCGGCTTTAAGGCAATATTTTCATGATGTCACGTAGCCGTTACCACAATCTACTATATATGCTTAATGAAAGGGTTCTTAATTCACGAATATGATGACTACTTCTGATCAGATCCTACACGCAGACCAAGCTCTGCTAAGCTGTTTAGCTTAGTGTGACGCCATAAGAGCCATCTCTACAGAGGTCTTTGAAAGGAGATATCTGAGCCTGGAGCCAAGGTTTTAAAATGTCACTCACTGTAAGGAGCATGTGAGACCAGTCAGTCAAATCAGATCACGTCAAAGGGTCCAAATGCAAAATACAGGAGGTTTTCTCGCTATAAAAAGAAGGGTAGTAAAAGACCGTGAGCTCGCCATGCTAACTGTTGATCAAAGTTATGTTAGCTTGCCTTGTCAGTGACATCAGCAGTGCATACATACAAATCATGCTTTACGATCAAAGTGACATCAAGTGGCTTTTATTGTCATTTGAGCCATCCACAGGTAATATGGTGCACCGCAGAACAAGGCGCCACAAATAAGGCTACACCCAACTCCGGTTAGCTCCAGTAAACCTAACCTGCAGTTACTGCTTCGCTAGCTTTGCTGTCCCATCGCTGTCACATTTAATTAGCTGCCTGCACTGAGCCAAGACGTTTGCTCAGGTAAAAGAAATCCATAAATAGACATGTCTGGTTTCAAAGGAGGGAAGCTTGGTCTGCATGTACTGTTGCTCAGATCACGAAGAACTCAAATAATTGGATTTCATGCGACAGTTTCAGGAGTCGCAGTATTGCCTTAATAACTACAGTGCACGTAAACACACTCGGTGACTTCCCCTCTGAGCGAGAGGAAGCTGATGAAGGCGGTGATGAAGGGAGCAACAGTGGAGCCCTTTGTGTCGTCTCTCATCTTTTTTTGTGTACACTCTTTTATCCATCTTCTCTTTGCGTTTAACTCTGTAGCTTTGACTCCCTCAAGCTCCTCCTCTTTTCCTCTCCTTCCTGTTTTTTTTTCCTCTTCCTAAAGAAAGAAAGTAAGAAAGACATTTTTCTGATTCAGTGCCAAGAAAATCAAAGACGAAAAAGTGAAAAGTCTGTCTCATTGCCAAGTTTGATAGCGGGGGGTCGTATCCTCCTGTCGCAGTGCCAAGTTAAAAAAAAAAAAAAAAAGACGTCTTTGACACCCAAACCCTCGAGCAAATGTAATGTTTTATGAGCAGAAAACGCCGTATGCTGTATGAGCAAATCCTCTGACGAGTTCATCCAGTCAACTTATAGCTGTAAAGTCCGATCTATATCTTTATTTCATAGCTAGCTGCCCACAGTTTTGTCTGTAGCTCCTTTTCGCCGTTTATACATTTAAAAAGCAATACGTTTGTTTTCCAAGTCTGGAACGAGAGTCTCCCAGTGTACGTAAACTCATATTGAGTGGGAGGGGGTCACACCCGTGTAGTAGCTGATTTATCAATAAAAAAATGCGCTTTGATCCAAAGTTTTGTATGCAGCACGACGACGTTTGACACGATGTCAAAGGTTTACAACATGAGTCCAGTGGTGTTATCAGTATTAAAAACTTATTAATATTTAACTGTGGAACAGATGAAAGTGGTGGATATTTTATTTTTTCAGAGATGTAAAATGCCTGTCTGTGAAACACGTGTTTTTTTTCATCTTTGCATGATTGCAGTTTTTTTCTTTACTGACAGACTCTTCTCAGATCCTTAAAGGGGACCTATTTCGCTTAGACTTTTGCAGAGTAGCTTTGCCTGATTCACAGGTTAGAATAACCCTTATTAATCTTGTACTGCTGCTTGGCGCAGCCCCTTTAACTCCTCTCCTCCACGCTCTTCTGATTGGCTGCCCCTCATAAGCCAAAGTCTTGAACATCAGTTGGGCGGGGCTTCTGTGCCCAAAAGTAGTAAAACGCTCAGAAACTGAGTGCTCAGAAGGGATTACAGGGATTTTTTGTACACATGGTGACTTCATCATTTCAAACCTTGGGTATGTTTAATGTACATGACAGAAAGAAGTAAATAAGAAATAATAGGTCCCCTTTAACTCAAGCAAAGCACAAATACCACACTAATAATACTCAGATACAAGCGGAAAAGCATTAACAGGCATACCTGCCCATTACACAGGACCGCCCAGTTTGCTACGTTGTATATCATATATTTATTATTTGAATCATTGTTAATCTGAAAGCCTTGTAATGTGAAGGTTTCTGCCTTTATAAAGTACAGAATTGCAGTTGCAACCCGTGCACACTAAACTCATCTTAATTGGTCATGTGGTGAGGTTTGCAGTGATGTAAAGGACCTCTGTATTATTCCTAAATGCAGTGTTTAACCAAACGCCCTCCTGCTGTGCACTAATGATGGTGAATAGTGACAAGAGAGATTTTGGATGGTTTCACTTAATTGAGTTTTAATGCAAATGATTACTTCCTGTTTGTCTCTCAGTGTGTTCCTACTTTTTCTCGCTGTAAATGAATTAGCTGTGAAAATGTTTATTGAGATGTGAAAGATCGCGTTAGCACAGCATGAGAAGTCTTTCCACAGCAGTTTATCACCTTTTTTTAGATTCGTCCTGAGCGACAGTCCTCCAGCTTTACAACGTATTCATCTTGGTTATGATGCACTTTCCATCACATTGAGTGCAAACTGCCAGTGAAACTGAGGAAAACTGCGTCGGTAAAACACCGTGCCATGTAGTCAATAGGTGAGAACAGGTAAATGATCAAACCTTAGCGATACTAACCATCCCGTCCTCTCAGTGTGCAGGGAAACAATATCAAGTTTGATAAGATACTGTAGGACTTCTAATGTGCCATGTTTCTAACTGTTTATTACCTAGGACACTCTGCACTACCACTAAACGACAATATGCTGCAATTAACCCAAATCAGTCCAGTACGAATTTATTAGTGTTGTTTGTTAATTCAGCTAATATTAGCCCGAGGGAATACGTAATGTTTTATTGTTGTAATATAGTCATATTAGCATAATAGGCTTAAAAAAAACTAGACCATAAAATCTGTTTCCTGTGTAGAACCTTCTCATCATCTGATGATTATCCATGAAGCACTTTTATTTTAATAATATGTTTCTACACATGAAGTTTGACTTGAATGATGTGGTGACAATCATTGTGGGATGTTAAAAAAAGGATGTTAAATATAAATGAAAGGAGTTTTGCAGGCTTAGATATTATTCTTCTGTACGATGGTTAGAACTTTATGGAAACTTATCTTTCTTTGTTCTTCACCGTGAAAAATATCAGACTTTAAATCTTCATTTTGTCCAGTTAAACGTTACATTAGCTGCTTAGATTTTAGGATTTTAGCTCATCCATCTGAAAGACAGATGAGCTTCTTTGATGGTGAGGGGTCCGTTGTCTGCCTGTCTGTCCCTCCACAGTTCATAAGAATAGCTGCTCCTCCCAGAGCGGCCAGATTTTAGTGAGACTTGCACACATTGATCGCCTAATGGGTCTTCAACCAAGGTGCTCAAGCTCAGTTTGCTCATGTGTGACTGGTGGTGGGCCTCCTGGACTTCTCAGTGGATTTAAATTATCAGTAATTTGTGATGAACAGCTGACCAATGGAAAAAAAATATATTCAGCATTTAGATGTTTTTTCTCATTCTTTTTAGTTGATGGCTATTTATTATGTTATATATATTATTATATATTATGAAATTATTTCAAATTAATGGATCAGTGGTACATCCTGTTCCTAAATGCAAAGTGGGTGCTGATTTACAAATATTTGAAAAACAGATTTGTGTCTCTACCCGAAGGAGAGCCACTACAGAGCTGTCTGTTTTGTTTTTTGTGTTTGTGTTTTTTTTCGATTTTTTTTTTGGTTGGGGGGTGTCCGAAAGGTTTTGTTGTTCTTGGTGTTCGACACCAGCACTATGGTAAAGCTCTGTGGCTGTCAAAATACAAAGTGGTTCAGGAATGAGCACCAGCTCCAGAAAAGGATCCTTTCATTGCTTTTAATTGGATATTTTTGCTAAAGTGTCATTAACTCATTAAATATTCACTAGTGATACAAGCAGCTGCTGTGCTTCTATCATTGTCACAAGTCAATAGCCTATGGTGCAAGGAAGGACCGGTAGTGTTTAGCTGCTTCCCAATTCAGGGGCCACATCCTTCGGATGCTGCATTTGAAGGCCGATTACATCACAGCGAAAGCTGTCCCAATTTGAAGACTCCGACAAATGTGGCCTTCATGTCCCCGGATTTGAAGGATGGGTCGGGTGTATCCTTCGTGTCCCAACCTATAACAGAATTCATCACGCGACCCAGCCAATTCCAGTTTCCAACGATGGCGGCAGCTACTTAGCTTTAATATTACTCCTATTACTCTTTCTGGGTCACAAAATAAACTTTTAAGATATTTTCAGGCAAGAATGTAGCTGAGTACACTTCAAATGTCTGCTTAGTTTATCAAGACATCATATATTGGCAAAAGTGCCCCGACGTTTTCAGAGACGTCTGTTACCCACCAGTTCGATAGCTAGCCGGGAGGTCAAGGCTCACCAGAGCCGACGAGAACAGCGAACTCCCGCTACATCGTTTTCAAACCCCCCGCAGTCTTTGGCTACTCAGGTCAAACATGATATATAAGTCACTTGGATAACTTAAAAATGTTATTGTTTGGCTTTGTGTATTATTTTGTTTGTGAGTAAATTGGTTTGGCTGAGATTAAAGTTATAGTTTTCACACAGCTGAATAAATGTCAAACAGAAAACTGATTGAACAGAAGTGTGAGATGGTCGAGAATTTTCGCCAGTGTCCTGTTATATTTTAGCAAGAAAGGAGCAGACGGCTGCATTTATTAAACTCTACCGAGACAGCTGGTGACGCAAATCTGAAGGCTAGACTGTCCCATTTCACAGCCTTACACTTCCAGCCTTCTCGATCTTCGGAGGACCTGGACAGTTTGAGAACAGAAAAAAACGCCCCAGCACAAAAAGCACATCACTGTCAATACACCATAGAAACACAAGGCAAGCAAAAGGGGTGGGTAAAGGTGAGAGAGAGCCGGTGTAGACAGCGCATCCGGCATGCAGCATCTCTGCGCTGGTCCAGTCGACCCGCCATCTGACCCGGGAGGGGACAAGCATCGAAGGCGTTTGGAGAGGGAGGGGGGATGAGTGTGTATCAGTGAATATGTAACTGTGTGTGTCCTGAGTTTAGCTGAAAGAGTGTCCTTTGCCCTGCCAGGCTAAGTAAACAGTCTTCCAGCTGACCCGGGTGGCCTTGCGTAGGATAGGGAGGAACACTCAGGGTGATGTTCAGCTCCAGCCTTGAGACCACAGCTGGTGCCGATATGGTAGCCACATGAAATGATGGTGGTATTCCTTTAGTCTGAACAACTGCATGTCAATTTCACAGCCGATCTAACAGTCCGACACTGGTCTCTCAATCTCCTGTTGGAGAGCCGTGAGCTTCTCCGAGATATTATCCAATTTTTGCTCAGAGATCTTAGTCTGAGTGCTCACGGCAGCCTCAAGCTTCTACAAGATCTTATCTGTGCTGTGTTCAACCCTGACTATCCAGAGTTGGGACCAGGAAGCAGAGTTGCAGTCTTACACGCCTCTCTGCAGCTTCTCTCTTCCTGCTACCCCCCCAAAACCCCATCTCCATAGAGACTGTGTCAGCTCCCAAACAGACAAAAAACAAACTAAAAACCAGCAAAAAATGACTTAAACATAAAAAAATCACAAAGAAAGAACAATACAGTATCCACATCTGAACCAAAGAGTAAAACAGTGAAATGTGGATTATTAAATATTAGGTCTCTCTCCTCCAAGTCTCTGTTAGTACATGACTTGATAATTGATCAACAAATCGATTTACTCTGCCTTACAGAAACCTGGTTGCAGCAGGATGATTATGTTAGTTTAAATGAATCAACACCCCCAAGTCATTCTAACTACCAGAAACCTCGAAGCACAGGCCGAGGGGGCGGTGTGGCAGCAATTTTTCACACCAGCCTATTAATCAACCAAAGACCCAGACAGACTTTTAATTCATTTGAAAGCCTGATGCTTCGCCGAGTCCCAGATTTAAACCCAGTGGGGGTATATGGGACTCTCCGCCATTTGACCTTAGAACTGAAGAAGCTTCTCGGATGAGAGGTGAAATGTCTTCAAGCAACTTAAAGAAGTTTTCTTTGCAAGCTCCTTTGGCTACGATGACCTGGATGACTGAGAACCTTCACAGACATATGGTATCTAAGCAGATTCTTACTCTGGATGGCATTACCTTGGCCTCCAGTAACGCTGTGAGGAACCTTGGATTTTTGACCAGGACATGTCCTTCAACGCACATATTAAACAAATATGTAAGACTGCTTTCTTCCATTTGTGCAACATCTCTAAAGTTAGAAATATTCTGTCTCAGAGTGACGCTGAAAAACTAGTTCATGCATTTATTCCTTCCAGGCTGGACGACTGTAATTCATTATTATCAGGAAGTCCTAAAAACTCACTGAAAAGCCTTCAGCTAATCCAAAATGCTGCAGCAAGAGTCCTGACAGGGACTAGAAAGAGAGAGCAGATTTCTCCTTTTTTGGCTTCCCTTCATTGACTTCCTGTTAAACCCAGAATTGAATTCAAAATCCTGCTCCTCACATACAAGGTCTTAAATAATCAGGCCCCATCTTATCTTAATGACCTTGTAGTACCATATCACCCTATTAGAGCACTTCGCTCTCGCTCTGCAGGCCTACTTGTTGTTCCTAGAGTATTTAAAAGTCCACTCCCTTAGTTGTGCTGCAATAGGTGTAGGCTGCCGGGGGATTCCCATGATGCATTAAGTATTTGTACTTTAGTCACCTTCTTCACTCACTATGTGCTAATAGACCTTGTGGCATTTTTTATTGTTATTATTAATCTCTGGCTCTCTTCCACAGCATGTCTTTGTCATATCTTCACCCACTGACCCTCACCCCAAGCAGATGGCCCCGCCCCTCTCTGAGCCTGGTTCTGTCGGAGGTTTCTTCCTGTTAAAAGGGAGTTTTTCCTTCCCACTGTCGCCAAAGTGCTTGCTCATAGGGGGTCATATGGTTGTTGAGGGTTTTGTCTGTATTATGGTTGGGTCTTTACCTTACAATATAGCCTTGAGACTGTTGTGATTTGGCGCAATATCAATGAAAATGAATTGAATAGCTCGTTGAGCTCTCCTGACTAAGTTGTTTGCTTTTCATGCTTCAGCTGTTATTAGTTACAGCTGATCTGGTCCAAAGTACAAATAATAAAGGTGATAATTGTGAAACTGCTGTATGTGGCAGCCTGTTAAAACTGATAAAGTTGATTTTAACCATGTTCTTCTCAAAACTTAACCAAGAAGCAGCGATGCCTAAACTTGAGTAATTTTACATAGTAAATAATTACAAAACCTGTTATTAATTGTTTTTATAAACCAATGCAATAATTTTAGAGCCTTTATTATGAATCTGTATTTTTGTTGTTGTTGAACAACACAGCAGGTTAATGTGGCGTGCATGTGCAGTAGGCTTAGTTTCTTTTTGTTCTCCTGCTTCGGTATCTCGCTTTGCCGTGTCGTTGTTTAAATGCAGTTCTACAGGCTAACAGAAGCTGTCCGTGAGTTTGTTAAAAACTGTGTTTAGTTTGAATTTGTCACGTTTCAGTAGCTCAAAGCTGAGTCTCAGTTGAAATGGCCATTAGCTACAAGCAACACCTTTTCAGGTTGGACTTTTTTTCATGCAGGTTGTTTGCAAAATATTGCTTCATACACTTTTTTAAAATCAGCTTGAGCCCTACAGGTTGATATTAACTTCTTTAGGAGCTGTAATTCTTTATAGATTCATCCCAGCTCTCCAGTGATTCGTTGTTTTCTATTCATTTACACACCGGTGCTAAAACACACACACCAGCGTCCTGCACTAATAAGCACGGCCCATGCAGGGAACAAAGCCGGACATTAGCAATTAAACTGCTACGAAAAAAATCTTTTAACCACTAATAAGAGCTCAGCCAGGAGATCATCATACAGCCCAGTCTGACTGATTGACTGGCTGGGATCAATATCTCAGTATCACATATCTTTATTAAAATGTAAATGTCTCCAAATCTAACATGCACCAGTACCTTTCCACTGCTCTCCATTACACTCGTCCCATCACTTACACAGCCATGTGTACCATATCAGAGACTCCCTGGATGCTGAGTAACATTTTTTTGTTTTAAATATCTCTAAGTGTATCTGCGTACCATCATTCATATCTTAATCTTTTGCGTGGTGCTGATGTCATGATCGGTGCTCGCTCGTTGCTCGTTTCATTTCTGCTGAGTTGTCTGGACGCGACCTCGTCAGCGGCTCTCCTCTGTTTCCACTGCAGCTCGTTACCACACGTCACCTTGCATCTGCAGACAGACAGCCTGGCTCTGCTGGTCTCTGTGGTGATTATATAAGTACTTTCCTGCATACAGGACGGCAGATGAGTCATGTTGTAAAGTCAGAGGTGTATGCATAGGGAAGCGGAGCCGCAGTCATCAACATTGCGTGGTAATCTAGTTTGGCATGGAGTCATTTAATCGTTAAATTTCTGTTTGTCACTGCTGCTGTCGCCCACTTTCAGTTTGTTTAATCTTACATAAACAGGTTAAACACACAGAGAAGAGAAATAACTGAAAGGGAATGCACACTGCGGCCTACTTACAAACTCAACAAAACTTGAGAACTTGCAATACGCAAACATGTTGAACTGCCTTGCATCAGATTTGGCAGTGACTCATGTTAATGCTTCTATTGATGCTCTAATATACAGTTTTAATCAATCTGGATACGCAATTATAGAAATTATTCTAGAAATATTTCCAACACATATAGGGCCTTGGGGGCGGGCACATTGGACGGTCTGTGTATTCAAACCCACCTCTGGCGCTGGTGCCCTACCCTCAGTTTTAAATGCATATAGACACTGAGGGTTTTCGGGAGGAGCCGTGCTGCTCTCTGAGAGGAAGCACCATGCCCTCCTGTGTTTTAAATCCACTTTAGAACAGCACGCAGCAACACTACATATGAGCGGGTGGAGGGAGGTTTGGGGTCTTCACTCACCCCCGTTCTGTTAACGGGGTCTGCTTTCCTCCACCCCAGTGAGAAGGGTTACATCTCCTGGGTCCGGGTACAGTTTGCCCCTCTGCGGGCGGGGGTACCTGGACCTGGGATATAGAGTATGTGTGGGGAGTGTGATTGTGTGTACAGTGTCTATTTGTGTCTGTCTCCATGTTGGGTTAGTGCCGAGTATATGGGGGTGGGAATGCACGTTTGTGTCTGCGTGCGCCTGTTCGTCTGTGTCTATATGTCAGCTTGGGTCTTAGACTCCACCTCCCTGGGAACATCTCAGGCTCTCCGAGGTACGGAGGCCCATCTCCCCTCACCACACTCCCTGCCGGTGGCTGATGCCCTCAGACGTTGGTGTGTTGGTGGTTCTTGGTGTCTGGGGCTGGGCGCTCAAGTATGTACCGACTCACTCCTGGTGGCCGATTGGCGGGGCCTGGCCTGGGGTGCCCTCTGGCCTCTGGGCCTGAGGCTCGGTCCTCTCTGGGACAGCTGGCTGCCAGCAGAGCCCGCGGGCACATCACTGCAACCCCCTCTGGCCTCTGCTCCGTGGCTGCTGGGTGACCTCTCATTTGGGGCTCTCCTCAGCTCTTACCAGGAGGGTGGCACGGTTGCCCCGTTGGTGGTCCTCCTTGGGTCCTCGTACTCTGGGGCCACTGGATATCTGGGGCCTGGATCTCCTCCATACCTGCTTCATGCCCTGGGGGACGGGGCCATGGCTCCCCACACTCCCTAGCAGATCGTTACTGGAGAAACCTTTGGAATACAAGCATGCTGATCCACACAGGTGTGCACACAGGTGTACACACAGGTGTTCACAGACACAAACTACACCTTTCTTGGCTGCTACCTCAAAGCACATTGTGTGCTGTCTATCTTGCGTACTGCACAATAACATGTAATATTTAGCATCTACTGTTATCTACTGTTAGCTAGTTTATTGCGATGGTGCTGTTTTTATTATGTTGCTCTTTTTTGTTTGTTTTCTCTTCTGTATTTTATTCTCCATACAGGTGATCCAGGTGTTTTGTTTGTTTTTCTTTTTTCTTCCCCCTTTCTCACCGTCTATTCTCTCCTCTATTTTTCTTTCTCCCTGTCCTATCCCCCAGTCATGTCTGTAACAACCGAAAATCAAATCAAATAAATCCATAATTATAATTAAAGTCAATCAAATGGACCCATATGGCAAGGCCATGATGATCCACTTGGTAAAGCAAATCCACTTGGCACCTTTCTTGTCCTTCAGACAACAACTCTGATGGCTAAAGATCCAAACGGGACAGGCAAAACTCTTTCAGTTTAGTGTTTTAGCTGTGGATCCCGGGTTTCTCACAGAATAAGTATAAAGAGTACTGCGCTCAGCGGATCACGGTGCGGCCCGCGCTAACTTGCTAACAGAGATTTGCCGCGTTAATGCTGTTATGGCGTTAACGTCATTTTAACGAGATTAACGCTGACAGCACTAATAAAAAGTAAAACAAACTCTGACAAACTGGCCACTTACTGTAATTCACAAATTCAGCTTCTAACAACGACTTTATCGCCCTTAAACGAGTCTAACACTGAAGCAGCCATTATGTCGAGGTACGTGCACCCACGATACCAAAGATGTTTGTTTCACATCACAGGACTCGTCAGCAGCACCTGTTGGTGAGTCCTGAAAACAACAAAACCCGTCCAGACCTGTTGTACCGGCCCTCGTCTGTAAGAACATTAATTCATTAAAAAGAGAGAACATCAATGTGAAATCATAAAGTCTTAAATGGGACGAAGTAAAAATCTGTTACTGTTACTGAATATAAAGTTTTACATAGAAAACGTGCTCAGTGTTCCCCTCTAATGAACGGCATATGTTCAAACAATAGTCACACTCGTTCCGCACTTTATCTGGAGTCGCCGCTGTTGTTGTTACGCTGCCGACCGGCAACCGCGTGAAACTCACGAATCCCGTTTACGAAACAGTCCGTGTTAGAAGGAGGAGACCTCTGCGACCCGCGGACGGCTGTGGAATTTAGACACAGTGGCAAAGAACGAATCTTTGTGGTACAGAGTAGTTTTGTGATACATAAATGTTCACATAATAATGTGAAAACCTTCCTGAACCCTGAGTAAGCAGCATGCGCTATGAAGACGGGCCGACCGTCAGCAGCTGCTCCTCGCCTCTGCTTCTTTACTCAGTGAAGTGTTGGCTCTAAATTCATCTGCATGATGAAGCACCATTGGAAATGAAACTGGGGTCATTTATTCTGTTTTCTTTTATCGTGTAGTTTGTGACAGCTTGCTGGCAGCTTTAGTGTCCTTCATATTTGTTTCTCTTTATGTTTCTCTTAAATCTGTAGATATGATCCGTTTTAGCAGGTAGGAGTCACTCAGTGTAACCCTCGGACATCAGCTGTGCAGTTAGCCTTAGATCTAAATTTACCAGACACTTTATTAGGTACACTGATTAACTGATGTTACTGCAGATATCTAATCAACCAATCAGACGACCTGCTGAAGTTTAAACTGAGTAAATGGTAAATAGACGACTTCTTATCTGCTTTTAAACAACTCGCCTCATTCACACACTTTTTAATGCTTTTCCTACGTAACATTTGTACACGGTTTGCTGCAGACTGGAGCAGACAGGGATCAAACCACAAACCCTGCTCTACCTCCTGAGCCGCAGACACCAAACCCAATCTGAATGAGGAAGAAGAAAAGTGACTGAAGTGACTCTGAATGTATTTTAGAAACTGATGACCTGCTGGGAGTCTGTACAGAAACATCGACGTGGATCAAAATAAAGATCAAAATAAAAAATGAAAGTGAAAGATTAAGACAGCTTTGATTACATTAAGACTAGCAACATGTAATTTATGATCTATCTGGTGATTGTAGTCTTTACATATAGAAAGATTTCTAGTATTGTTACCATCAGAATTGCATGTTTTGCATAAAGCAACAAGTTTGTCCCAGAAATCGGTCGGTCGCTGTGACACCAGCTTTGTTTTGACCTTTTCTTGTTACTTCAACATTCACTGGCTTGTGAACCATCTCATTTATACACATCCTATAAAATCGGTCTGCTAATCAGTCCTCTAGCAGGGGTTTTTGTTTGTTTGTTCTATCTAACTGATTTAATTAGTGCACCTCTTAATTAGGCTGAATAAGGCGGGTTTACAAGGCCCAGAGAAGAGTTCAGATCAGAAATCGCCTTAAATGTGTCCCCTGCACCTGCTGAGTGCTGCACATAATTACAGTAGAGCTACAGTGCAATGATACACGACATGAACACAAATGGACTTTTTTATTATTACAACAATAACAGATGTGAGAGAGAAATAAAATCAGCAATAAAAATCAATAGCCTGAATATTTAGTGCGTCCACAGACGGACTGTGAGCAGCTGTGAGTGTTGCTCTGCAGGTAGAGTGGGAAATTTAGAGGAGGACGGAAAAGCCTACACACAGACTCACACATTTACATGGGTGATGCTGCTGGCACCGTCTGTTTCAATTCTGCAAACTAAATTTTTTAAAACGTCTCAATTGAAGTCTCCTTTTGGGGATTGGAGCACCAGTATGACCGTGGAGGGAGAACAGTCTCTGGGACTCAAATAGCGAGGATGGAAGGAAGAGTAATTTAGTAGAATGTAAAGCTGGAAAGCTTCCCATCTCTCCCCCGTATCCCAATGTTTTGGTTTGATTTCCTCACCAGTGTTTTCCTCCGTAGCTTTGTCTCAGACTCGGACTACTCAGCCTCTCCACTGCTAACATTAGTTTGCTTCACTGCTCGGGTCGTCGCTCCTCGTCCCTCTGTTGGTTGAGAACCTTTCATCAGTTGTTGTCGGCACTCATAGAAATAATCTTGCTTTAATGCAAAACTTTACTCACAGCTTCTAATCAACATCAGAATTTCTGACCCTGTGGTAGTCACAGTTCCCTCATAGTTGTCCTGTAGGAATGATCACCTGGGGTGAGATTTGGAGTAAAACTAATGAATGAGGCGATTTGTGGTGACGTGACATATTCATGTAAAAACATTACTTGTTCTTTTTCAGAATTCCACTCCTGAGTAATCAACTCGAGGAGGTCAAATCAAAACTTTGAAGAAGTTTTTGCTTTGTAGTAAGAGTTTCTCATCCTTCACATCCCAAACAAGCTGCTGTGTTGATGTCAGCTCATTCTCTCAGAGGAGATTCTTAATCTCTCAGGTTGGACTTTCTGGTTCAGTAAAGGCTAAAAAGCGTAGAACAGTTTCAGTCCTTCAGATACACATTTTATAGCATCAAAGAGCAATCAGACCAATAATCAGCAGAGGAAACATCGAGACAAAACCCATATTGGAGAAAATTGTATTTATTTTGTTGAACATTAATTTTAATCACAAGCCAGCTTTGCTACAACCAGGTGGTATAAACGATGGATGAAGCTACTCTGAAGTCCTGTTTTGATGCTTTGAGTCAAGAGTCGATCAAACGCAGGACGTGACTGTGAAAGCACGCACCCACTGGCCAACATTTGTAGATTGGACTCAGTGTTTTATTCATCATGAACCAGTAACTGAGACCATAAACTCAGCAAGTGAGACAGAAGTCGAGTCTGGGGCTGTTTCCCTGTAGCCGTCGTTTCAGCCGCAGGTTTCGCCCCCTGGTGGCTATTAGCAGTATCACTAGTTTAGGAGCTTTTCAGCTCCAGCAGCTGCGTCCGTCTTTTATACTGCTCCGTGGTCGTCTTCACATCAGCTCGGGTTTGTTTGCTGCTGTTAATTCAGTTAGTGTTGAAGTTCCACAAGCCGGCTGGTCTCGTGATGCTAATCAGTTTATCTATGGATTGTTTTAGCTTTATGGCAGGTAATGAGTGCTACCATACAAGAGTCAGTGTAACCTGCTGCCATGGAGACGAACCAGACGTTTGGCTGGCAGGTCCTCATCCTGAGACGACGTCATTAGCTTCATTCAGGGTCGTTCTGGTGCTCGACAAGCGGTTAGATGAACAGACACACACAGGGGCTTCCCTGTCGATCGCCCTCACTCCCCGCCTCTCTCTCCTTGTGCTGCTGCTTCTTGCCCTTCCTCCTCCTCCTCCTCCTCTTTCTCACTGTTTTGTTTGGTTTCCAGTCATTTTCTTCTCGATGATCTCTCTTTCTGCTTGTCTCATTATGTAAATATACAGATAGTCATCCTTCAGTCTGTTGACTTTATTCTTATGTAAATTATTTAAAAAAGAGATCGACCTTGGATGATATACAATATATTAAAAAAGTATGAAATAAAAAAAGAACTGAAAACTGGAAATGATGAGAATGTAAGTGATGATGATGATGTCGAAGGTGGTGATGATTGTTTCTGTGCAGTTATTAACAACTGTGATGATGTCTCGACAACGACTATTGCAATGGTCGGTAATGATGAGGATGACGGTGGTGAATGATGAAGATTAAGATTAAAAACCCTTATGATTCTAAAGATGCTCCATGAATCTGTCTTATTCTTGTGGGGTTTTTGTGTGACGTTCAAACAGGAAGTGCACGCGACACATTAATCACGTTAATTGACACCTTCGTCATCTTATCACGTGCAGATCTACACAAACACAGTCAAATCAAAGTGCTTTGCTAATTATTTACTCATTAATCGCAGCGTCTTATTAACCGTTTTTCATTTTCCAGGTAATTTCTTGGACACTTATGATTTTCTTTAAAGCAATGTTTTTATATGTTTATATGTTTAATTTTTAGTTGTCAGTTTTAGACGTAAATGAATCCAAAAAGAATGTGTGCAGTTAGCCTGTGTGCACTTTGTGCAGAAGGTGCACAAAGTGGCGCCCATCTCATCAACACAACCCTGATATACTCTGAGTTTACTAAACTGTCTGTTGGCATCGTTCTTCTTCTCTACTATGAACTTATTAAATTGCTGCTTTACTTAATTCTATCGAATCACAAACTAAATGAACACAGATTATTTAGTTGGTTATTTCAGAATATCTGGGCTCTGCCTGATGGGGTCATTTAGCTCCTTCAGGGGGCGCCTAAGAGCCACTACACCTCCACATCGGAAGGAGCCCGCTCAGGTGGTGCAGGTATGACCGGGATGTCTTCTATGTGAGTTGCTTTGGGAATGTCCAACCAGGAGGATGCCCCAAAGATGATCCATGACATGCTGTAGAGATCTGTGGACTGGGCTGGGAACAGCTCAGAGTGTGACTAAACATCTTTAGACTGTTTCCATTTGCAGTGATCTATATTTGGGGGGTAACGCTCTGTTCTCGGATCTCGTGGTTCCTCTACAGTCATGCTGTGAACGCATCAGGCAGCAGAAAAACCACAGAACAGCACACACTAGTCGTCAATGACAACAGATATGACATCGATTCAGCCATGAAAAGAGCAGCGGTGCAGGGTTGCAGAGTGGCTTGCAGAGGCACCATAACTGTGGGCATGTTACTGCGCTCCTCTTACATAAAGAAAGTTATCCTGATTAGTTCCTGTTGTAGAGCGACTTTATGGCTATCTTTGGCAGAGGAGACACGGATGCATCACAATGACTTCTTGGTCGGATAAATTCAGTCAAAAACAATATCAACACTACTGGAATGAAAAAGTGATAATAGCATTGAAGCCTTAAATCATGATCATTATCTCGTATGAGAAAAGAGCTCCGAGTGCCAGTCATGGCTCTGAGGGTCAAGGGGAGGTGAACTGAGCCTGCAAGTGAGAGCTAATTCAATTAAAGTCTTAGTGAGAGAGAAAAGGAGGAGGTAGCAGGAGGTGAATCAGGAGGGTGGGCAGAGAGAAGCAGATCGAACTCGTTCACGCTTTAGGAGGAGCACATCAGCACTTTTTTCTCTCAATCTCTGGATCAAATTGGATTTTCAACAACCTCACTGGAGTTTGTTCCTGTCGAGTCGTTAAAACCTGCTGAGGGGAGAAGCAGCAAGTCCTGAATTCAGAAAGTACGAGGAAGGGAAGGCGGTCACCTTCAGACCGCAGCCGGCCCTGCACTTACTGCTCGAGCTCTTTATGTGACTAAAATTGTCATCTTTTGTGACCGTTTCTACTTCCCGACTGATCCTGCTGACTCATCCTGCCAACGCACACTCATTCCTAATGAGCTGATCAGTGACTCAGAAGTGTGACAGTGCAGACAGAGGACTGCAGGTGAACGTGAATTTAAAGGAGATGAACGAGTGATATTTGTACTTTTCTGGACACACTCCTTGTGGCCTCACGTGTCTTTCAGTGACTTTAAACTGAACGAGTTTTAATAGATGGTTCACCCGCTAACGATGCAGCTAATCTGTAGCCAGCTAATCATGATGGACAGACGAGTGGGAGATGGGTAATAAATAGTCTGATTTGGTGCTTTGTGTACTCGGGTTTTTGCCTTTCGGGGACTTTGACTAAATTTCAGCAGCCAAACAAGGTTTGTGCAAAATATCTGCTAGCAAAGTAGCTAATCTGTAGCCACAAGCTGCAGCTTCCCACAAGGATTAAATCTCCCTGCCTGTTAGCTTATAGCGACTTACCAGGCCTCTGCAGTGAGAGCTGTCTGCAGAGACTGTGGCTGATTCTTCTTGTTTTCTTGTCCCAGAATCAATGAACTACATGCCAGCTGTGGCAGTTAGCAATGCAGGTCAATAGTTCCTGTCTGCCTTCGTGTTAAGCGACATGCTTTTGTCAGCTCAAGCCTCTCTGAACCCTTAATGACTGAGCAGATACACGAGCACATGTGCAAATGTTTGAAATCAGACAGCACTGAGTTTGAAGGCTGATGACAACCTACTGGATCCCCGTCAATGCTGAGTTTGCAGGCCAGCTTTAGCCATAGACGTTAATATTACTGACTGCGCAGCTAATATAACTCGCTGTATATTATTTCCATTTCACAATAATTCTGCAAGTGTCTTTATTAATCGTGAAGTTGGTTCTTTTATCTCACCAGCAGCTAAAATCCCACAAGTGTTAATGACACCATCATATATGACAACAAAAAGCTCTACCCAGCTCTGCTTTAACAGAGTCCAATGATTAACCGATTATCAGGTGTTTCTCTAGATAAGTTCAAGTTCAGCTCTTTGACACTGATCTAAATGACTACAAACATAGAGACTCACTGGAGGAGCCCTGAGTGATAAAGTCAAGCAACAGAAAAAATAACATTTGAGAAACCCAGGCTGATTGTAATTCTGATTAAAAACGAAGCATGTAGAAATGTATGTAAAAGGTAATTGTACATGTTAAATATAACTCTAATTATAGTTCGTTTGTTCCAGCGGGGAGGAAGTCCTTCCTTCTGTAAATATTTCAGCCTTTTTTTAAGATTATAGGAATTTGACTATTTGATTAATTAAAATTCAAAGCTCGACTAGTGTTCATCATGATGGTGTGCTTTAATCAGATTCAGTATACGTGTCCTAAAATTCTGTTTTCCACACAGCCAGTCATTCTAGCAGTGCTGCAGGAGAACTAACTTATTTTCCAATGGAAACTTTGTCACATTTGTTCGGAACACTCAAAAAACACACCTCAGCTTCACTTTCTGAGTCACCGCCTTCATTAGAGTCTCGCTGACTTACTGTCGGCCGATCTGACTGACAAACTGACTCTCACAGTGTGCTTTCGGCAGATAAGACGGCATTCATCAACAGAAAGACGTGACACCGGCTGGAAAAACACCCGGCACCCTCTCCAAGGGCACGCAGCAGGGAAACAGATCCGTGTGCACCGCCAATCAGCACCTCCAGGGAAACCATGGAAACCGCTGGATGTAAACTCATTTCGTCTGTGCGCAGCCTCCAGCAAAACCATTCCTTATAGGAGCGTTGTCCCCTGACCTGCAGCTTCTTTAGGAAGTGGAACTTGAAAGGAAATAATCCACAATCACTGTTGTAGAGAAAATCAGTTTAACAGGTAAATATCTGCCTTTTCCAACAACAGCTGGTTGTTTCGTCAGATGATTGTTGATGAGGTACAGGTGCGATGAGACTGCAGCCGCCATGCTGGAGTGAAACAGGAGGATTTGAGAGGAAGCTCACAGTGGGAAAGATGAAAAGTCTCCAACATGGAGACGGAGCAGGTGTGTGTGTGTGTGCGTGTGTGTGTGTGCGTGTGTGTGGCACTAACACCTGACATGGAGATGACAGGTTAGTGATGTCATCACAAGGATTTTGGGGAAACAGAAGGCAGGTGAATCAACAGCTCACTGGGATGTTCAGCGTGCAGGCCGTCTGCGACCTTTGCCCTCTGTTCTGCCTGCGCTCCTCCGGGACTTGGACACCTCTCCGCAGGTAGGAGGATCATCTGGCTGACCTTTGAACCCTGAGTTCATTATTTATGACCTGAGTCCCTCCTGTGACCTTGCATCTTTTCCCTGCCCCCACCTTCTCTGCCTCTTCCTCCTTGCTGCTGTTTTCTTCAGTTCCGACCTCAGATCCAGACGGATGCTGCGGCCTTCACTGATTTTTGGGGGGTAAATTAAATTTCTGCGAAAAGTTGAGCTCTCTTTAACTTTTCTGGTGAAAAAGATTTAAAATGCATTGAAGTTAAAAAGTAATCTATTACATAGAAACATCCATCCATCCATCCATTCGCTTCCGCTTATCCTTTTCAGGGTCGCGGGGGGCGCTGGAGCCAATCCCAGCCGTCATAGGGCGAGAGGCGGGGTCCACCCTGGACAGGTCGCCAGTCTGTCGCAGGGCTTACATAGAAACATGATCTGGGTATTTGTAGTCTTCATATGACGTCATATCATAGTAGAAGTGGAAAAACGAGCTTCCTTCCTCTGCCCTGGTTCACTAAAATATCCCAGGATGTGTTTAATAAATAAACTGTGCAGGTGTTTGGATCAAACAACAAAAGTCTGTAAAATCCGACTGACACAGAATATCTTGTTTCTCTTTGAACACATCTTCTAATTTCATTACTTGATGCATCTTCTGCTGCTGTTTCCTCCTCACGTCTGCAGTGCTAGACTCTGAGCTAGAAGCATAATGCATGAATAAAGGAATTGCTTGTGTAGCTTAGGGATGGGGATTGGGTTGTAGCGTAAAGAAGTATGAGGCGGAGAAAGTAGAAATGAGAGACAAGGGCATGAGCAGACAGAAAATGAACAAAGGCACAGGTGTGTAACAGATGGAAAGGAAAAAACTGAAGAGACATCAGATAAGAAGGAGCAGGAGGACTTCAGAAGGTAAAGGTGGAAGGACAGGACAAAGAGGAGGGAAGCACGGAGCTGCATACGGCTGGAACAGAGACATGCCCCCGTGACCCCCGAATTGATAAACAATCAAGAAACTGAACCGATGGATGCTTCAGCTGATCATTTGAGGTTTTAAAAGGTCAGGAAAAATTTGTATTTTAATTAACTAGACTTTGTATTTTATTCTAAGCTTACATTAGTGAGTAAGGTGTTAATCATATATTGTGCAGACGCTGCCTGTGGCTGATGCTGCACAACACTGGCTGGAAAGAAAAGAGGAGTTGCAGAAAATACAGGACAGAAGGGGAAAAGAGTGAGGACACGGGAAAGAAAGGGAAGGTGACACAGATTTAGCAAGGACGGGAGGAGCAAACAGAATAAAGGTCTACAGCGAAGGAGGGGAGGAGATGTGTGCGAAACAGGTGAAAATAAAGCGAAGGAGCAGGTAGAAGAAGACAAGCCGTTTGTTTTTTAGGTTTTTTTCTCAGCTGTCTGCGCTGCAGATGGAGCTGAGCAGTTTCCTGGTGAACAGGCCGCAGCATTTCCAGTCTGCAGTCACATCACTGAGGCTCACAGCCCCAAACTCAGCCACACCTGTCACCCAGGCGCTCTGCAGGAGTCTGTTCAGAAGCATGCATGCTAATTCTGCCTGCCGCATTCATCTTCAGTGATCACGTGGCCATGATGCACGCATCAATTTGGAGCCCTTACCCACTCGTATGCCTGTGTGTGTGTGTGTGTGTGTGTGTGTGTGTGTGTGTGTGTGTGTGTGTGTGTGTGTGTGTGTGTGCGTGCTGTGGGGTGTGACAGTGGGCGAAATGTGGAATTGTGAATCTGCCAGCTGCTCCGCCGTGAGCTGCAAAATATGCGAGAGGTGTGTAAACAGAGAGAGAGAGGACGAGTAAATGAGAGAAAGATGTGTGTGTGTGTGTGTGTGTGTGTGTGTGTGTGTGTGTGTGTGTGTGTGTGTGTGTGTGTGTGTGTGTGTGTATTGATATCTTTGTGGGGACTAAAGATGGGAAAATTTACTATAGTTTGAAGGCATTTTTGAGACTGAAAATGTGGTTTTTAGTGTCACGGTTACAGTTCGGTTATGGTTAGGATTAGGGGCTAAGGAAAGCATTATGTCAATTAGGTGTCCCCACAAGATATGAATACCCAATGTGTGTGTGTGTGTGTGTGTGTGTGTGTGTGTGTGTGTGTGTGTGTGTGTGTGTGTGTCAGGAGCAGGCAGCGGTCAGATGAGTGCACACGCTGCTGGGACCAAAGGAATATTGCTTTGTGTGTCTGCAAGAATGGCTGAGTACACATGAATGTGACTGACAGGCTGAGTGTGTGCAGCAGAGAGTGAAAACACACACACATTCACATGCAAGCAGACACGTGGAGGAGAGGCTGTCAAGAAAGCAACCATGCATCTCCATGGAGGATACACCCAGAGAGAGGGGCGAGAGAGGCAGGCAGAGAGCGGGCAGAGAAGGAGAGCGAGGTGGAAAGGAAAGGAGGACAGAGGTTAAAAGGAAAGGCAGGAGAGAGAGAAGGGAGGAAAGGAGGGAGGGTTAGGCAGGCACAGGAGGAGGAGGAGTTGGGGGAGTGGCTGGGCGAGAGAGGTAGACAAAGCAAAGAGGGGAGGTGAGAGAGGAGAGAGAGGGAAAAGGGGTGAGGGAAGAAAGGAGTAAAGGCAGGGCAGGCTCAGGAAATAAAGCAGAAGAAGAAGGAGGAGGAGGAGACAGTGCACGCAAGTGATAGGGAGAGGTGTATGTCTGGAGGTGTGTGTGTGTCTGTGTGTATGTGTGTGTTATTCTCTCCAGTGTAAATGAATGGAAGGCGTCTCCATTGTCTTCACAACGGTAAGAAGCTCTGCTGCTGCTGCTGCATCTGGCTGCTAATAATAGGAGTGTGTGTGTGTGCGTGCGTGCATGTGTGTGTGTTTGTGTATGTGTGTGTGGGTGCGTGCGTGCGTTTGTGTGTGTGTGTGCGTGTGGAGGGGTAAATTAATTGCATTTAAATCTATGCTGAGTGTTTGTGCTGTGTAGGGTTTAACTATACTGTGTGTGTGTGTGTGTGTGTGTGTGTGTGTGTGTGTGTGTGTGTGTGTGTGTGTGTGTGTGTGTTCATTAGTGGTTTTATTGTTTGGGATAAAAAAAGCAAGTCATCATAGAAATCATTCACATGACTGATTTGTTGGTTTGAGGCTGGTTTAAGATCAGGATATGGTGAGTTTGGAGTGTGTGAGGATCGTTTTGTGGAACGAGAGGACAGTCATCACTTTGGAAAGACCTTCAGATGTGCTGTTTGGGGGTAACTTGCACTGTGCTCGCACTGGTTTGCTTTGTGATTAATTTCAGGTTTAATCGGGAAGACCGACTGTAGTGAGAGACAGCAAAGATCAGTACAAAAACCTGAAACTTCACTAACTTGATGAAGGACGTAGGAGAAGGATGTCTGTGTGAAGCAAAGAGGAAACCTCATGTTTGAGGCAAACAGCTTCAGCTTTGACTGAAGCTTCGTCTCTCTCAGCTCTGCGCTTGCTTGATGGCAGCCAACCACAGCGAACCATCCTCTGATATTTGTGGGTGGAAAACAGGCATTAATTAGCATTTTCTTTGAACCTGTTTTCTATCTGCACCATAATTACAGAGCCGACGATAACACACAAATATAAGCCTCAAGGCTGCAGAGCTGTATGCAATACTAACATCCTGAGAAAGACCAGTCTCAGAAACTAAGCTGGCTAACTTTTAATCCTCCATCCAGAATAAAGCCACATGTTGTCCTTGAAATCAGCACTTTAAGGCTGCTTGAAGCTGGAAGTGCTTGTGTGTCAGGACCAGTCAGGCAGTAGATGGTGGCAGTGTTATTTTCATGATTTTCTCCATCTGGGACAAGTTGGTTGCTACTACATTAAAATGCTTAATACAGAGCTAGCAGGTTAGCCATTTAAGAGCTTACAAAGTGACGAGCGACCAGTAAGGAACCACGTTAGTCCAGATCATCGTGTGTCACAGCGGGCACGAACCCCTCGCGGTGTCCAGTTCAATGAGACGGCGTGGCGATGTTCACTCATGTAAGCATTATCATAATGTGAGCTTACAGAGTGAAGTAAGGGAAAGATTTGGGTGAGAAGGATCGTTTTTGATGGAGGTTAAGATTACGATAAGATTTCAACTGAATCTAAGGTTAAAAACTCGTTTGGGGTCAGACTAATTTTACTTCATTGTTAGGCTGTGTAAGAGTCATGTTGGAAATAGGTGGAGGTTGAGCTTAGGTGTAGGTTTGGTTGTGAAAAGCTGAAGGAAACTCTAAGTTTCACGTGAGATAATAGACTTTAAGTTAGTTGTTTAGAGAGTGTGACTTAGTGAAAGTTAGATGGGCAGTCCTAGGAGGTCCACTGGATCTTCCTGATTCTCCTCTGGTCCTCACTGGCCCCTTTGTCACTCCTGCTCCTCCTCTCTCTCATTTCTTGTGGTTGCTTTATCTCTCCATTAAAAGTGATACCCACCCGACTAACTCACCTGTGTTGCAGCCGGCTGTGCACCCCTTTAACTCAAGGAAACAAAAAGGACAAATATTAGGGTCAGAGTAACCTTAGATGAGTTAAGGTAACCCTAACACTTATATGAGACATTCTATAAAACAGTTAAATTTCAGTCTCCAACAAAGGAAAACGTGCTTTTTTTGATTTAACATTTTTGAAGTTTCAGAACTTTTTAGATGAGATTGTTTTGTTTGGTTGGTGAGAGCTGAGACAACAATTCAAAGAAATGTTCTGATTACCTGGAGTTAGACGTGCTGTTGGGGTTAGATGTGCTGTTGGGGTTATGATTACGGGTGGTGCAGCTTAGACTCATTCTCGTGTCCATTCTGAACATTTGCCAATGATTAAAGGTTACATGTGCGTCAGACTTCTTGTGTTTTGTTTTCATCTCTGCAGAGATCACCAGAGGAAATGATTCAGATTCTTCTTGGATTTGGTTTTACAACAGTTGCTTTTCCCGAACCCACCTCTGTTATTTAGCCACATGCTAAGTGTGCTGTTATCTCTGACCACATACAGGATTTTTCCCATTTTTTTCCCACCTAATCGCAGGCTTTAGTTCACCGACTGGCAAAGTTCCCTCTAATGTTCCCTCTAATGTTCCCTCTAATGTTTCATGTGTCTGAGCGAGCACACCAACTCCCTGAGCGTCCCTTGGACCCCTGTGAGCGACAGCAGACGTGTGCACTGTGGTCACGCCAGCATCCAATCCATCCAAGTTACATGTTTATTAAAATAATCAAATTACAGCATTTACATTTATGTTAGACGACTTTTAATTAACTGCTTTAGCCCACTTACAATGAAAATTTTAAAAGAATCTTGTTCATGACCTGTAGTATGTTAACACTACCCATATGGAAAAGATATATATAAATCTTATAGTTTGTGAAAACAGATATGGGATCACTTGAAAAATTAATACAACATATGAAAGTAATGAGAAAGTGGCCACTTTCATGAGTAAATCATATAAGCCTTATATGATAAACTATATGAAGCAAGCCAAATCTGATGCAAGTCTTTTATAAGTTTTTCTATTTATTTTCCATGTGGGTATTGGAAGTAAAAATAACTTGAACTCCAATTTTGAAAACACAACAATCAGAACAATCAGCTGTTCTGCATCAAATCTGATGCCACACAAATTATTTGTGCCGCTCCAAAAAATAATTTCTGTCCACTATGAGATGAAGGAGAACAGCAGCCTGATACCTGCAGGCCTGACAGCAGCAGATGTGTCACTGCTGTAACACCTGTAACACTCAGCAGGCGCCTCATTGTTCTGACACACACAACAAAACTACTGACTACACTACACACTAACTACACACTAACTACACACTAACTACACAAGATTTGTGCTAAACGTCGCAAATCTCTCACATCTCAAACACGCCGTCACTCCTAAAACTTCCCCCTCCCTAAACATTTAAATGCCATGTTGCCATATCATTTTTTGATTGGTTGACATGGTACATTTTTCCACCAATAGGAAAGGGCGGGGTGTTTTGGTTTTGTTTTTGCTCACAGGCGGAGAGTTCTTTCCTTATAAAACGCCGTTTTCACCGTTTCTTCCCGCAGTAAATATAAACAACGACAGTATTCAGGAAGAAAACCAAACATTGCAGATATTTTATCATAACTCTGGTTTTACGTGGCCGATCAACACAATTTAAAAACTGCTATAAAGTCCACACTTTGTCCGTCAGTTGTTCCGTCTGTCCTGCTCACATCTCCAATGGTTGGACACGTTGTCATTAACGTGGCTTCACTCCACATCAGCCGCTTTGCTAAAACACCGGCACATAAGGACGCTGTCATAGCCTGTCAACGCTTAGCTGCGTATATACGACTGTGAATCGCATCATTGGCTGGACTGTGGGATAAGGTGGCATCGTTCTGATCCCATACGGGAGCAGCCAGTCACTGACTAACACTGCGAAACAGAATTGTTAAAGTTTTAATGTTAATTCAAATTCAGGTTCATGCGCACGCACGCAGCTTAGAGGGAACATTGGCGACTGGGTGGAACGATTGTGGTTTTGATCCGAATTCTTACAATTTCACGGAGTATTCTCATTTTCTGTGAAATGACCCATATCTCTCATTAAGATGATTACTGTCATTGATCTGTGGGATAGAAATCACACTGCGTTGCTGTTCTGGAGATTATAAGTGTAGATGTGATCAGAAGAGTGTTTAGACTGAGGTTAGAGTGTCGCTATGACAGGCGGCTGCTGAGGAGTGCATTTTTATCTATCACGGTCCTTAGAAGTAGAGTGATCCCCCCCCACCCCCACCCTTATCAAGCAGAGTCGTGTGGAGCAGCTGAATAAATTTGCAACTCGTTTTGAATCAAACATGAATTTGTGTTAAATACTGCAAACGCAGGAGCGCAGCAGCTCTGCTCCCTCGTCCTCTTCAGCTGAGGAAGATTGTACTGAGCTGCAGCTGCTGGGAGGCGACCAGCAACACCAGCACACTGAAGCAACTGGGGCATAAAAGAGCCATTTGCCTGTTCCAGCATCCTGCATCTTTTATGCTTTCTCAAGATGTTTTCAATGGCGCTCAGACAAAGAGGGAGAAATGACGAGGCTGGAGTTAGCTTGGGCTGAGGCTGGATTGCTAACCAGACAGAGCAGTGCCTGCCCAGAGGCCCGGGACCCCGAGGAGCCGCTAAAGACTCCGAGGAACAATTTAGCAGTGACAGGTCCCGTTTCCATTTTGTTTCCTCTGTGTCAAATAACAAACACAGAGAAAACATCACGATAGCTGTGAATTCATCTGGAAGTATTTTGAAAGCAAGACATGAAAAAGTCGTCCTCGGTTAAAGAATGAGTGACGTGATTTCCCAAATTAGTCTGTGACTTCATGAAAAGATTGCTTTTAAGCAGCGTAGGCAGGACGCTCCAACAGTTCGTCTGACCTACTTCAGGTGTGTTGGAGTCGAATCATCACACGGCTCAAATAACTGAAGCAAAGCAGGCAGCGGGCCTGGTGTCCCCACATGGCTGATGTGAGTCTGCATCATCCAGGGGTTGGAATCACATTTCATTCTCGTCAGAGAACCGGCATGCTGTCAGAAAAAGCATCAAGATGAAAAAAGACAGATGAGTTAAGGCAGACTCCACACTGGGTTTTCTTAACTCACTAAAAATAGTCCACAAACATATTCCACCCAGCAGCAGCGTCTGGAGATTCGCGTGAGGTCAGCGAACGCATCATGATCTTATTGTTCTCATTGTTTTCACATCTTCTGAAAGCCCACAGATGTATCGTGCTAGCTGTTCTGGGATAAGTGTTTTGGTTTTTATAACCCTCCCTACAGCGCCCCCCAGTGTGAACGCTGGTATCATTATTCTTTTCATATATTATGAAACCACATTTATGGCATCATAAACAAAATGCTCTGAGAAACAGGGGCCACTCCCAGCCCGAATCACTGTGAGTCAGATTGTGTCTGATTGTGTCTGCATGATCGGTCTGTTAGCATCCACGGACTAAAGGCCAGGATCCCTAAATGTGGCAACCAGAGCTCACATCTGGTTCCTGTTACAGGTAAACACTCGTTTCATTTCAGTGTCAGTTGCAAAAACTAATACATGCGTTTGTGTGCCATTAGACATAGGCACAATTAGCAGAAAACTGTGTCACAAATGTTACTACGTTTGTGCATTTGATTGAAATCACTCCCAGAAACAGAGTCGCAAAAGTCAGAGTGCCCGCCTCTCACGCCTCTCATCTTCCAACCGCGCTCTTTTTCTAATTACTGACTGTAACTTTATTGCAACATCAGAAGGTTGTGAATAACTCGGATCAAACCCTTTTACAGCTGTCTGACAAGTTTGACGAAGTTTTCTCGACTTCCTGGATTCCGTTGTTGGGTACGCTGGTTTTCGTTAGCTTGGAAGTGCTCCCGCCGTTTTTCTGTTTAGCTTTCATTGCAGGAGGGCCTTTGCAGTAAACCACTGGAAAGTCAATCAGTTTGCCTTTTGCAGATATGGAAGTCATTATTAGCATTCAGTAGATTAATCAGTCATGACTGTAACCAATAGTTTTTGCAGCAGTGGTAAGCACAGGTAGTTTGGGTAGATTTCAGGCAAGTTTCACAAGTGCTTATTATTCAGAATTCCATCTACAGCATCATTATAGCAAGAGATACTTCATTATCTCAGAAGCGACTAAAACTATCACAGTTTGGCCGCTCGGAGGCTTCAGGAACTGCAGTGGGTTAGAGTCTGAAACAGCCACAGCTTCAGATAACAGGATGAGGAAAATATGTGATTTTTGAGTGATATGTGAACTGATTTAGCTAAACAAGCGCCTTCAAATAAAGTTTCATCCATGCGTTTTGTTCCTGCAGTTCTTCTCTGTAGGTTTTCCATTTGAGTTTTGAAAGAGAAAGTTCAATGAAAAATAATTGCATGGAAACAACTTGAAGAAATAACTGTACAGAAATGAAAGCAATCGTTGTTTTCAGCCCTGCATTTGTTACACAGGCATATAAAGCTTATGCATTATATTTTCATGCTTTGGTTCTTGAAAAAATGTGGTGTTTTTTTGAGAAAGTCAAATATAGCTGCCACAGATGGACAGCAGATAACTGATTTCATTTTAAGCTCCAGTGTGGCTTCCAGAGATTTGTATTTTTAACTTATTGACAAATGTTACGCTAGGATCTGAGTACAGATCCAGTCAAAGATCTTTCTGTGCTGATTTGCAGTGTAATATTCATTGCTGAGCAGACGTGGCTCACATGGGAGATGTAGTTCTGCACAGGTTTGAATTCATGGAAAACTGCACTGAAAACCAGCAGAAGTCAATATAGAAAGTCAATTTCATCAGTGTTTGCTCCCCATTTATTTTCCTGCTGCACAGTATACCCTCAGCACATCTGAAGGAAAATTGTAAATAGAATGAAAAATTCATAACTTGACCTATTTACCCAGCAGCTCACCTAAAAAACAATAAAAACTCAACCGCGTCTCAGCTCAGATGTCCACATATCACAACTTAAACTACAGAGGAGAGTTCACAGCACAAACACCAAACTGTCGTCTCCATTTCCACCACATGCTTTGTTTAATTTCCTTTCTTCTCGAGGCTGAATTGATGGGCTGGTGTTGGTGTTGTTTCCTGCCTTGCAGCCCAAAGTATAGCTGATATTGGCCGTTTAGCATTTCATTTCTTTTAATTTAGAAGTGGAAGCTGCAGAACAAAAGTAAGTTGTTCCCATCAGGGCTATGGTGAAGTGAATTGAAGTGTTATGGCACTCGAGTGCACAGCCGCTCAATTATTTAGTGAGCAGGCTGAGATCTTTGCTAGCCTCTTTAGCAGCTAGCAGTGCAGCCAGGAGGGGGTTTGGTGGCGAAAGCAGAGACAGAGGAGCTTTAATTTAAAAAAAACGGTATGTGGCGTTGACGACGTTTCTTTTCAGGGTTCAGTGCAATTCTTGATTATGTGTTTTTGTTTTAAAAGTTTCTCTCTGAAGCTGCACTAGCAGTAAATAATGTCCTTAACCATGTGTCCTGTGTTCGGCGTGTCAGAGTTTATGCTGGGGGAGAATTGTGAACATGCTAATGTCTGCCACTTCTGCTGTTAAACTGCAGCACATATTGTTTGTCACTGCTGCGTTCTGCCTTTGGCTGGATAGCCATGACCATGATAAGCACGATTAGCTTTTGTTGCTAATAAATGATGCCTAATATTGTGTAGTTTCCTCTTGTGCTGCCAGATCTGGCACCGGGATACTGGCTGCACATCCTTTGGTTCAGTTAAAGTCTTGCTAATTAATGCTACATAGAAAAAACAATAAAACCAGTTACCCATATTATTAGCCTGGTTCTGTGAGTGATGGCGTTAGTGGAGGTGAAGCCTAGCAGATGTACTGTATGGGGATTGACTTGCTTTTGGAGCTAGCCTCAAGTGGTCATTGGAGGAACTGCAGGGACTTCATGTTGCTGGTTGTGCTCAGCTGATTGGGCAAATAAGACAAAGCTCTGATCTCTTTGTTGTGTTCCTCAAACTGTTCCCAAGCAGCTTCTATGATGGGTGAGGGGAACTGGGAGTGACGTTGGCATTGGTGGGGTGTATTCCTGTTCTGTTTTGGTTTGTGGTGCATGTCTGGAAGGACTCAAGGTTCCCCAGTGGACCGGTAAATTATAAAAAGATGAGGTTTTTGTTGTTGTTGTGCCTGTTTAATAGCATTGAGTTCTGTTATGTGCGCAAATAAAACTGGACAATCATCTGAAGTCATTTCTTTGCCAGTGGAGGTTTTAAACTCATATTTTGTATTTCAAATATAAAATATGAGTAACTGTATTCCGTTACAGTTACCGTTTGAAAAGGTGGTATTCAGATTACAGTTACTTTGTTCAAATAAAGGGATTACACGGCGGTCTTTTCCTGTTTCATATGTTCGGCTATGCCCTCTCTGTTTTTGGTAATTCCACACCAGTGGAAACCCAAACAAAACGCGCATGAAGAGGCTCTGATGCCTGTGTCTCAATCTCGCGTCTCATAATGATGTAAAGAAATATTTTTAAAAATTATTATTCAAAAAGTTATTTAACATGAAGGCGACAGGCAGAGTGTTACAGGCATCGCCCTAAAGCATGCAGCCTGATGGGCAGTGTAGTGCGTGCTGCAGGGAGAATGGACTGTCATAGACTCGACTGTACACTGTGTTCCTGTTTTCCTCCGAAACAATAAGTTCGGTTGGAGCAGCCTTTCAACGCCTCTCTCTGTCTCTCGCTAGCAAAGTTGACCCAGACAACAAAGTAAAGCTAGTTTTCAGCTACGAGCCCGACACGAACCCGACGTATTAGCCAGAGGTCCCTTTACTACGGTTCGGAGCCGCGGACCTGTTTTATAAACGAGATCACTGCAAAACGTGCAGCCTTACCTAATGTCCACCTACTGTTACTCATTTATATTAAGATTTAATGTAATAATGTAATAAATCACACAGCAATAGTAGA
Organism: Simochromis diagramma; assembly: GCF_900408965.1. Taxonomy (NCBI): domain Eukaryota; kingdom Metazoa; phylum Chordata; class Actinopteri; order Cichliformes; family Cichlidae; genus Simochromis; species Simochromis diagramma. The sequence goes on along the minus strand of NW_024386785.1, from coordinate 3,204,956 downwards.
TTCATGTGGTTGTAAAAAGCTTGATAATATATTAAGTATTAAATATTCAGAATTAGGGCTGGGCGATATATCGAGTTTTTAAAAAATATCGATATATTTTTATACGAGATATAAGATGTGACAATATCCTTTATATCGATATAGTCTATGTCTGTGAAGGTTCTCAGTCATCCAGGTCATCATAGTAGTCAAAGGAGCTTGCAAAGAAAAGCGTCTGGACTTCTTTAAGTTGCTTGAAGACGTTTCACCTCTCATCTGTGAAGCTTCTTCAGTTCTAAGGTCAAATGGTGGAGAGTCCCAGATATAAACCTAGTGGGAGTTTCCCCCCACAGAGGGACAAAAGGACCCCTGATGATCCTCTAATCGCCTGAGCCAAGGTGTGAAACTGGGTGTGGGTCCCAATCAGCCAGAGTTTCGGGTGAGTTCATTGTGAAACCTGGCCCCACCTTATCATGCGAATTCCTCTCTCTCCACCATTTGACCTTAGAACTGAAGAAGCTTCTCGGATGAGAGGTGAAACGTCTTCAAGCAACTTAAAGAAGTCCAGACGCTTTTCTTTGCAAGCTCCTTTGACCAATATAGTCTATGTTACGTTATAATTATAGTTGTGGAGCCACAAGTTTGCCTCTCTTTTGTCCACTTTTGTCTCTACGCAACGTTACTCGGCCTCGCCTCTCCTTCACTGAACACAACTCCTCCCCCATAGCTTCACCCGCAGGCAGCGACAAGATGAACCCGGCAAATCTCCGTTAACGAGTTACTGCGCACGTACTGTGCTTCAGCGTAATATAACTGTACTGTGTGTGTATAAGGACCATAAATGGCACCTGTAAGAGACACGTTAGATTAGGATTAGAAGAGGATTTCAAACTCCAGGCTGTCAGTCGCGCAGTAGAAGTTGGGAACAGAGCTGCTGTGAAATCTTTGTTATTGTGCTCAGCGTCTGTTAGTTTACATTTTGACTGCACAGTTGTGAGCTCTTTGTTATGCACAAAAACAACATTGTTTTCTTTTATTTATGGAGCATTATTATTTAATAAATGCTCATAATTTATTTTTGAGTAATTTTTTCATGTGCATCTACGCTGTATGTTAATAAAAGTGCCCGTGTGACATCTGGGACACAGCTTTGACTAAGAACTCTCTGTTTGTTCTTACTTTATGGCTTAAAAAAATATCGACATATGAATTTTGGGTCATATCGCCGAGTCCTATTCAGAATACGTTAGTCTGATTGAGTAACGTAACGGAATACGTTACAAAATACATTTTGAGGCATGTAATCTGTAATCTGTAGTGGAATACGTTTGAAAAGTAACCTTCCCGACACTGATTACATGGGACCGCTGCTGTGAGTGGAGCCATTATGTCAGTTTTTATTTCCGAAGGAATGACGTGAATGTTTCTTAACGAACCATAATCAAGCCTCTCCTCAGCGAGGAGGAAGGCGGGACTGTTAACAGGGTTAGTGAAGACTGCTGAGCTTCATAGGACTGGATCCACAACCACACACCCCGCACGCACACAGCATCAAACCTAAACTATAAATGTAAAGCCTGACGCTGCACAACTGTCTGCTGTCAGAGAAATGATGGGCCGAAGAGAGACTGGATGTCAGAAAGGAAGTGAGAGGATGACTGCGGCAGGAGGGAACAGACTGATGAACTGAAGAATCCGCTTCATCACGTGGAAGCATTATTTTCCATTTGAAACGTCGGGATCTCATTCCCAAATAAAATTAGCCTATTTGCATAATGTCAGGCTTTTAAATAGCTGTCATCAGTTATTATGAATCTCATACATACGGCCTGTGGACTCACTTCTCCAGCACCCTCAAGAGGCTGTTATCGTCTATTGTAATCAGTAGTAAACAGAGAGCAACGCAGATTATGTAGTCATCGTTCATCCTGTGAACGAGTGCACCTCAAAGCTCTTTTGCCAAAACTTAAACGAGTAACTGTGGAATCTAAACATGAAGTCTCGAAGTCTCATCTCCCATTATGGTGTCCATTCAGCAGCTCAAACAGGGCGTCCCAATCTCCAGTTTAATATATTCTCTTTAGATTCTCTTCTGAAATATGCAGTACCGTGCAGCAGGCTTGAGTCATTTCTTCATATTTTGCTTGGAATAATTAGAAATAAATCCAGTGATTTATTGGAACATGCAAACAGATGTGGAAATACAGTTTATAAAACAGAGTTTGTACGACTGCATTGGCGTCATAGTGTGTTTGTTATACTGAAAAATGAATCATTTCCTGCCAAACAGATGCTTTACAGACTCATGGTGGATCAAATCTGATGGTCCTTTTCAGCATTCATAGTTTCATTAGTTTTAATGATGGATCAAAGATCTCAAACACCACAAACCATGACAGAGCCTCCCCCAGCTGTTACAGACACTCACTGCTGTACCTTTGACCATGATTGGGAGCAAACATCAGTGAACAGTACATCGATCAGCTGAAGGTCCAGATGCATCTGTCAGGTCCTGTGTCAGGTCACTGCTGGATTTTTTTCCTGTTTCTTAAGGACACGACTTTAAGATACGGATCATCTTAAAGAGGTTTTTTAGGCCTCACACTTTGTATTTTGTCCTCCACTTGTCCAGTTTCCTCAATTTTTTTCAAGACAACACTGCACTCCATACTGAGATAAGTTTTTGACCAATAGATCTTTGGGAATCACCTTGTTGCACAAAAATAAAAAAATGTATTAATTTTTCAGTGCTTCAGCTATGTAGCACCAAATCATGACACCAACCTTAAGATGATTTATATTGTAAGGTAGAGACTTTACAATAATACAGAGAAAAACCCAACAATCATATGACCCCCTATGAGCAGCACTTTGGCGACAGTGGGAAGGAAAAACTCCCTTTTAACAGGAAGACAGAACCAGGCTCAGGGAGGGGCGGGGCCAGCTGCTTGGGGTGAGGGTCAGTGGGTGAAGACAGGACAAAGAGATTAATAATAACTAATTTACATACAAAGTGCTGTATAAACACATATTTAGGGTCACCTGATCCATCTCTGACTAAAAAGGAAAGTTTTAAGCCTAATCTTGAAAGTAGAGATAGTGTCTGTCTCCTGAATCCAAACTGGAAGCTGGTTCCACAGAAGAGGGGCCTGAAAACTGAAGGCTCTGCCTCCCATTCTACTTTTAAATACTCTAGGAACAACAAGTAAGCCACCAAACCAGCGTACAGAGAAATGACTGGAGCTCAGGACTTTTGCACAGTTCTTTGGGCTTTCTTGGTGTTTTTATTTATATTATTTATATTACGGCATTCCAAATTTTGGAGCAGCATTATGGATAAGTAAAACCAATTATAGCACAGGCTCGTTTGGACGTTACAGCACGTATAACAGAACTCTTTAAAAGAAGACCCTACCTGACCTGATTAGAGTAAGTGGAATTTTGGACCTGGTCACTAAAGTTCTTGGACCCTCAGGTCTGAACTTGGCATGAAATCCTTTGCACACTGCCAGATTCACAGCAGGATATACTGCTGCTTGGAATAGTGACGTCTAAGATCTGGTGTAAGTGGGCATTAGCAGCAGAACTCTGAATGCTGACAGAAACTAAACCTTTCCTTTGAGGATTATTGCAAAGATAAAGCCGGCAGCATTACATTCCCGTGCATAAGGATGAATCAGCCAGTGTGCTGGTTCCAGCATAAAAAGTCTACATGACAGCTGTGAAATATCTGGTAAAATGCTGCTTCTTGTTTAAGAGACTGAACTGTTTTTACAGTGAAGCACATTCTTACAAAACCTTCAGCAAACCTTTAAATTCTCTCAGATTCTGTTTGTGTCTCATCTTCGCCTCAGAAAAGATTCTGAGATAAGACCGAGACGCGCAAACAAGAGCAGAAGCAACCGCACACATGAGTCAGGAATAAACAAGGTTACGTGTGAATAAAGTTGTAAGTGAGGCAGAATGTGTTTGGGGAGGAACAGGAAACTAGAAGAAGGGGATGGAAAGAAAAGGAGCCGAAAAACAGGAAGATAAAAGAGCAGCAAACGGGGGCGAGACGAGTCTCCTGTCGCTTCAGATCCTCTCAGGTTTCCACGAAGGAGGTAATTACAGAAGATGATGGAGAAAGAAAGGGAGAAAGACAGAGGGACACAGCTGGTTGGTGTAGGGAGAGAAGGTAGGAAGGACGAGGGGAAGCAGAAACAGGAAAGAAGCATGTAGGTAAAAAGATGTTGGCGGTCACAAACGATGCTAAATCTAAAACATCCTGCAGCAGGACAGAAGAACGTGAGCTGTGAGCAAAGCTGGATCCAAAGCAACAACTGCGGCGGCGGATAAAAGGTGTGAAGCAGGTGTAGCAGCATCTCTTCTCCCACGCTGATGGACGGCTCAGCAACACACAGCTACAGAGAGGCAGAGACGCTGTGGAGCTGCTCCATGTTTGTGCCGCCATCCTGCAGAAGGTGGCGCTGTTTGTCATCAATGTTTGAGGCACCTGCTGCAGTCAGGAGGGAGTTTGGCTTTTTGCTTTTATGTGTTTATTTTTACTCAACATTTCTTCATATTCTTCATCTTAAACATTTTACATGAACGGCTGTCCTCTGATGTTTTACATGTTTTTATTTTATGTTCATTTATCAGATGCATTCACACAGATCTCAGCTTCAACATTTACCACTTAAAGAAGCAGCAGGTTTAGTGGGTGTGCTGTCGGACGACTCTGCAGTGCAAATAGCTTTGCAAAAACGTATTGTTGAAAGTACAAGTGTTTACTTTTTTTCACATGTAGACGAAAATTCTCGTGTAAAATGTGAAGCGATTGAAGAAATCTCCAGTTCTTAACAGATGACTTCCTCAGCTCTGAGTTATAGATATTTTATTTTGAAAGTTAGAGGAAGCTGTAGGCCTCATTGGCTCTGGGAGGAAATGATGCTGGTGGGGGTTCGTCCAGTGGTTCCACCTTCACCTGATGATGGTGGTTCTTTGACTTGGAGTTGTACAAATACACCATATTTACAGATTTTTATTTATTTTTTATTACTTTTGTTTTCAGCCTGGTGTGATGGACGACCAGCAAGTCCTGATCACATGATAGAGAGAAGGGAAGAATGATTGAAACCTGTTAAAAATGTGACAAAATAAACGATGAGTAAATTTGGCATAATGTGAGAAATAAAAGAGAAAATTAAAACAAATTCATAAAAACATGTATGAATCTATTTTCTCCTGTTTCTAAATACACAAATCAATTTGTTAGTCAAACAAACTTGTTTTTAGGAAGTATCAGCAGCAGCTTGAACGTCTCTTTTTGAAATATATATATCATATTTGCTGTAGGCTGATACAGGCAGCACAGTGGCACAGTGGTTAGCACTGTTGCCGCACAGCCAGAAGGTCCTGAGTTCAATTCCACCATCAGGCCGGGGTCTTTCTGTGTGGAGTTTGCGTGGGTTCCCTCCGGGTACTCCGGCTTCCTCCCACCGTCCAAAGACATGCAGCTTGTGTGGATAGGTTAAGTAATTACTGTGCTGTCGCCCTATGACAGCTGGGATAGGCTCCAGCGCCCTGAAAAGGAGAAGCGGGGATGGATGGATATCATATTTAAGTATTTTGCAATCTTTGAATTACCTCATTGTGTGTTATGTGTATCCTGCAGGCTGATCGAAGGTAGATAAATATTTCGGTGCTGTCGCAGAGACTCGAGGTCTTTATGCAAACATGACGTGATGAGAAGAGGCAGACCTGCTGTCCTCAGACCACACACACTCACACACACAGACACACACGCACACACTCACACACACACTGACACACACACAGCTCTGACCTTGAAGGAAAGACCAAAGCTTTTAGTCTTTCTGTGTCTCTGTCTCCCTCCTGCTGTGTTTAAGGCTGTTGGATCGCCGAGTGTTTCTAAAGACAAACACGTCTGCAGCAGGACGTCACTGAGCCCTCAGATCAGGGTGTCAGACTCTCAGCCTCCGTTCTTTAAATGAGCTGAAAGTGATAGCTGGCGTGTTTCCACTGGGACGCTGCAGGATGCAAGCTGCCCCACAGGAGAGGCCTGAGGACACAGATACAGGTCTCATGCTGCTGTCTGAGCACATGGATGTTTTTCATGAAGTGGACTTGTGAGTGGTTCTGTCCCTTGACTAGCAGGATAAATGTGCTTTTCTTAAAGCATCAGCGCTTCTCTCTTTAATTTGTGGGCTACACAACATGTTCACAGTGCATTGAAATGTTTTACTGGCTAATAAGATGAAATGTATATCCAGGCCAGGCACCACGCAAACACCTGCAGATCCCACTCTGCCAAAAATCTTTTGATTCTTTGATTGATGATTAGTTTGACACAACCAGCAGCTTTAGTGCTTTTATATAGAGTTTGACTAACAGCTGTTCTCTGAATACTCCAGATGTTCGGCTCTGCTTTCAGAGGATTGCTCCACATTGGCCACTCTGCACTCTGTTTCTAACAGCAGGATGGTTCATGTGGAACGGAGTGGAAATAAACTCCTTGTTATTGTTAAAAAGATGCGTTTAGTGTTGTTTCAAGTGGTTTTTGATGACTTTGTTTTAAGGAGGGAATATTTCATGGGCCTTTCAAATATCACAGGCAGCGGTTTTAAAGAAACTGAAGCAAAGCATTGATTTGAATGTGTTACATATATGGAGGTAACCTGCAGGCTGTGCTGATGTGCTTCTCTGCAGTCTTTGTTCCAGACCAACACTTCCTTCCCTGCTTTGTTTTTATTTGGATTCCTAAAATGCACATTTCCTCTTTAATATTCATTCTGTTTAATAACAATTTCCACACTTGAATTAAACACTTTCTTTGCCATCTGCTTGTGCTGCTCCCCCAGCTCCTTCTATTTTTAAAGTGCACATCATTTCCTGTAGTTAGAACTAAAACAACAGAGGCTCGCACTTTGCCGAGGGCGTGGAGGTGCAGGAAATGGACGGGATCCCCACAGAAAACGGAGATGATGGATCGCTGCAGAAATGTCAGAGGTTTACCTCCTTCTCTGAGCTTAAGTGCCCTTGAGCAACATGCCGAGCCTCCGTCAGGGAGCAGTTAGCTGAAATGATTTGGTGCAGAAATGAGCTCCATCCTCAGAGTCAGCTGGGACGCCTTAAATGGTTTTTAATGGGTTTTGGCTTCAGGATAGCAGCGACTTACTGGCAAATGGGACCAAGTTAAAGGAAGAAATCCACCATAAAATACAATTTCCATGCATGTTGTTTCGTTCATCAAAGGCCTCAGTTTGAGTCCTGAACCTGAGCTTCGGTGTAACTGAACACAGCACGGTCATATTAAACATGTTCAGGCATCAGCGTGAGGCACAGAGGTGCATGCTGGGTGTTGGTGATATCCATGCACTGCTCACAATGTAAAAACTGCAACCTGCAGTAGCTTCATTGGGATAAAGAGCAATTACAAGATGTACTGGCTGATAGATGCAATCAGTGAAAACAGCAGCGTCTGCTGTGACATTTACAGTTTCTCATGCACTCGTTACCTAAAGGAAAAATCTGCTGTCGTTCAGTCGTATCCAGGGTTGTAATAATGAAGCCTTTTGAAGTTTAAAGTGACTCATGATTTTTACATGAGTCACTTTAAAAGTTTGTGTTTTTCAGCTGTGATGTGCTCTCGTTGAAACTTCTGTGTGGAAACCTAAAAGGCTCTCTTAATCATATTCATTCTCCTTTAAAAAACACAAATTAAACAGGAAAAGTTGGAAATGTATTACAAAATACCGGAGATGAAAAGACTTTGGGCTCAAGCAGTCCTGCCGTCGGTTTTACAGACAAGGTGTGAAAAACTAAGACGGGTCAGCAGCGTGCAGACATCACACAGAAGCGGCGCGGCGCTCCCTGTGAAGCATTTCTGCTCCAATCAGCAGCTGTCCGTCACGGCGAGCTCTCCAAACACGCGAAATGAAAGAAGTGCAGATTTGTTTTTACACAAATTAGCTTCCTGGCTTTTTTTTGCACTCCTTGGCCTGATGTCCACCATGTTTTACCCCTGCAGTCTCTTCCCCATCAGGATGGCACCACGTCCGGTTCTGCCTCAGCAGGACTAAAATCATCCTTTGCAGGGAGGTTGCAGCACGTTTTTTTAAGCCAATCTTTGCGTAACTATTTTTAAATCCTGGTACAATTACAACCACATAAGCTAGTGCAATCTTCTTCTTCATTTTTTTTTGCATATGAAACTGGAGGAGTTGTACTGACACATCACGCATTCAACTTGTCCCCGGTCGTGGTTTCCTTCCACAAATGGCTTTTTGCAAAAATCCGGTAAAAAGTGGTGGCAACAACAAAAACATTACAATCCAGAAACACGTTCTGATCAGCTGCTCATAGCACTTCCTAGTTGGACTGTCCGCCATTACCATTACCAAACTGGAAGTGAGAAACGTAGTTTTTTTCCCTATAGGGCCTTTCCACGGCCATGTTTGACTTTATGCCTTTCTGTATCGTTTCTGGGAGGCTTAGAACTTAAACTGCACTGTTGGAAATATTTTGATGCTGTTTTTTGCAAATTGTGCACAATGATATTTATTTTTGTTTTTCCTGCAGTTCAATTCAATTCAATTTTATTTATATAGCACCAAATCACAACAATAGTTGCCTAAAGGCACTTTATATTGTAAGGTTGACTCTACAATAATACATACAGAGAAAACCCAACAATCATATGAGCCCCTGTGAGCAGCACTTTGGCGACAGTGGGAAAGAAAAACTCCCATTTAACAGGAAGAAACCTCCAGCAGAACCAGGCTCAGGGAGGGGCGGGGCCATCTGCTCAGGGAGGGGCGGGGCCATCTGCTGCGACCGGTTGGGGTGAGAGAAGGAAGACAGGATAATTCAGGGTCACCTGATCCAGCCCTAACTATATGCTTTAGCAAAAAGGAAAGTTTTAAGCATAATTTTAAGCCTAAAAGTAGAGATAGTGTCTGTCTCCAAGTTTAGAAAAACTGAGTGTATCTCAAAAATGAAACTATGAAGACACTCAAAATAAAGTTCCTGTGCTTGGAAACTTTTTTGTGCAGCTTTTTTGCATTTACAGTTTTGAGGGATAAACCTCTGAAATTTCTGTAACTACAAATATGTGTTAAAAAAAAAATGACTTTCAACTTTTTTTGTAGTTTATTGCACTTATTTTCAATGTATGTAGTTACTATGGACTTAATGCATACATGTTATTAATATTTGTGATATAACGGTTGTATTGATGTATAGCAACTTGAAATGCTCCACAAATGTCACTGCAGCAGGTAAAAATGTAAAGATAAGCTCTGGCAGACTTGGATCTATGGTGGGTTTTAAACGGGGGGGGGGGGGGGGGGGGCACAGAGGAGGAACACGCTGAGGAAGGCAGGTGAAATCCGAATATTTGTTCCACAATAAATTAGATTTTCGTGTTCATGATATAGTTGGTACTTTATGAGAAGTTTCATATTTGTGTGCAGTGAATATTTGATTGGTCAGTCAGTCGTATTTCAGGGAGCAGGTGGTTTGTTGAGCTCAGTCTTATGAGGTTGTTTTCTTGTTACTGGGAAGTTTTTTTCATCTAATTCTTTGTAGCATGAATCCAGTTTTTCTGTGCATAATTAAATGTGATGTCTTCTGCATGATGCCCGAGTCTCTGTTCACTAATTCTGCTGTTTGAACAGGTGTTAGCATACGCAGGTGCAACCTTTGGAAACAAACTGATTTGCTGTTGTGTCTTCAAGATGTTTTTGAAATGCTCTCTGTACAGTTCAGCAGGCAGCATATTACTGCATCAAACTACTTCCTGTTACTGTTTCTGGTCGCGTCTCCTGCTGCGTCTGCTCTAATCTCCTCCTGCAGGGAGGCGCAGATCGTACTCCGCTCCTCAGCTCAGCAGCTTGAATTTTAAAAACAGCTCCACTGAGAAAATGTAATAAAACTTCACTGTTGAGAGGAGCCGACCGTCCTGAGGCGTGATTCCAGCTGCTGCTCACAAACACACACACGCGAGGCATCAGGTGTGTGTGTCTGCACCAGTGACACACACACACACCTGCAGATTCACACACATACATGCAGCAGCCTCGTATACACACAAACTGGCGCTCTGCTTCTTGCTGCAGGTGTTTTTGGGTTCAGACTTTGTTTTAGGCTTTAAGCTTGTGATAGTTGACTAATGTCAAACATTTGTTCTTTTGTGTGTTTGCGTTACTCGTGGGGTATTCCCTCAGTCCAGTTTTGGGCAGTCGAAAATCACGCCAACAAGGCCTCTACATGTTCCCCAAATAACTGAAAAGTATCCTGGGGCCTCGGGGGAAGAGTGCAGCAGGAGACTGACAGAAGTGTTTGCAGCGATGTGTTCAAAGTGAGGAGAGAAATGAAGATGAAGCTTTTCACTGGTGGACCTACGTTCCTGCCGTCACTTATGGCCGTAAGATAAAAGTTACAGAAATGGACTTCCTCCAAAGGATTCCTGGATTCTCAGAGATCAGGTGACAAACTTAGAGAGAGTGCTAAATCTCTAAGCTCAGTTACATCTGATTAGGGTGCCTCCAGGACTCATCCTGGGGGAGGTGTTGCAGGCACGCTCGTCAATGTGGAGATGCTGAAGCCAAAGTGTCATTATTCCCAGAAGAAGAGCTGGAGGAGGAGATCAGAGGGAGGGACATCAGAGCATCTATGCTTAGACTCCTGCCATGGGTGGATGTTTCAGGGACATGAAGCTGCTTGAACAGTGACCAAGTTCCTGTAAGGAAGTGGGTCTGACCATCACACCCCACAGTTATCACTGATCATGAACTGGGAAAAAAGAATCCCAGTTCATTTTAGTGAAATGAAGAGCAGCACATCAGCACATGTCATTGTTTCAGCTCTGGTTCCTCCGTGTTTTACCCCTGATGTCCACGCCCCGCCCGCCGTAAGGTAACTCGTTAAGTTCACGATTTAAAATGAGCTTGAAGTAACGCGCTAAGTGCGCAACCATGTCAGGGTTAGTGTGTGTGTGGGTGTGTGTTGCAGCACTGCAGTACTGCGGTGAATCTCCAGCTGATCACATTTCATGCAGGTCAGATTGTTCTCAGCAGAAAAACGATATCGTTTCTTGTTTGCTTGGTGGATTTGGCTGATGACCTGGCTGAGACCCGCTCGGCTCAGGTTGCTGTGGCCATGTTTGTTCTGCTGAGAAACAAGTAAGCACTCTCGTCTCGTCCCTCCTGCTGTTTCCATGTTTTTTATATTCTTCTGTGAAAGCTGCTTGAGGGCATGAAGCCAGTGGCCAGTCCAGGATTTTCTAAATCAGGTAAACCAAAGTGCATTCAGACAGGAAATCAAAAAGCCTCCATCAGACATAAAGACAGTGTTGAAAATTGGCTTAGAAAACACTGGGCATGGTTTCAGTGTTGTGCGTGGATATTTTAATATTTTAATGTTGCAGGAAACCATAAAGAGAAAAATTCCCAAGAGCAAAGGTTAGACATCAGACATGAGAAAGTCATGTTTGTTTCTCAAGTCGCATATTTACATATTTAAATGAAAGATGAGTTCATATGGCTGCTGTGTGCAGAAATCTCGAGCTAACCCTCATTTCTGTATGTTTTGATTGAAACGTGGTAAATAGACGCAGTTATTTTCTGAAACGTGCTCTCAAAAAAAGTTAAAACCAAGTTTCTCCAGTTCCTTTTATAGATAAGATAAGATAAGACTTTATTGATCCCACCACGAGGAAATTTTTATATTTGGTATGATCACTTTTTTTCTTTTGCATCTCTGAGGCAGCTTCCTGTAATTTCTAGGAGGCTTCAGGAAAAGTTCTTCAGGCATCTTGAAGGTCATTCAAAGCTCTTCTCTGGATGTTGGCTGCTTTTCCATCACGATGACCCCACACTGCTTTAATGATGGATCAGTCGATCCATGACTGATGGTGTTCCATTGTTGTGGTTTGTTTCTATCCAGGAGCACTTTTACTGCCAGTGTGTTTGGAGTCACTGATATGTTGAAAAGTAAAGCTGCTGAGAATCTGGAAAGGATTTCTTTTTCTCTCTGTTCATTTTTCCATCAGTTTGAACAAAATCTCCAAACCACTGGCTGCAGATCAGCCCCAAACCGCACGGAAGCCTCCGCTGTGTTTGTCAGATGGCTGTAGACGCTCTCCTGAGCACCTCCCTACATACTGACAACCTGTTGAACCAGAAAGTTGCACAAATGATGTGCTCCTAATAACAAAGTGTCTAAAGATACAAATACAATATCTAAAATTGGTTCTTTGCTAAGCTGTCTGTTATGTGTCCGGTAGCAGGACTGGTCCGGGAGCATCCAAAAAACACTTTGAAAGACCTTCGGAAAGGCTGCAGAACTATTACTCAAGACTCATGTAAAATATTGCATGAAAGTGTGGCTCCTTGGAAATATAAAGAAATGAGGGCTTGTTCTTGACCTTTGCACAGCATGGTATGTGCATTAAGTTATAAAGTATGACTATGAAGTCTCCAACAAGGACCTGCACGCTGTGGTCACCGGCGGGCTACACAGCAGATAGTGGCAAATTTGGGCTAATAGCAATAATGATGCTAACGCGTAGCTAGGAGCAGCTGATTTTTCAGTTTCTGGGTAAAAGGTGACGTCACATGTGCTGTGACGTCTTCTAGCCTAGCATGCATGACAGTGCAGTAACAAAAGTACAAGAATTACAAGAATGACTAACTTCTGTTATGCCTGTGCAAGTGATGACAGTAGCTTGTAGCAAACAGCAGTGTGGCAACAGGCAGTGAGGCTCACCTGGTGTCACACAGGTCAGCATTCATGTTTTTTTTAGTTCAGCGACCGAAGATTGGTTTTGAAGTTGCCACTAAAGTCATGCTTTCTTTGCTCCCAGCAGGTGGCGCTGTGCTTCAAATGGCACAGATGACCTTTCAGTGCTGAGCACATTCGGAATTTCATTTCAATCTTTCTCGCTCTGCTCTGCCAGAATATGTTAGCTACGCTGCATTGTGTGTGTGTGTGTGTGTGTGTGTGTGTGTGTGTGTGTGTGTGTGTATGTGTGTGTTGCATCTCCCCCATATGCTTGTGATCCTCCCAACACACACACACACACACACACACACACAAACACACACAAACACACACACGCATGCTAAAATCAGCAACACACAGCAGCGGAGTGACAGCATGAAACCCCGGTTGTCATAGCAACACCTCACTTGACTCCTGCAACCACCCTCCTTCCCTATGCCCCACCCCTCCTGTTACACAGCAACCGTCTCCCAGCAACATCCTCCTCCCACCCATCTCGTTCTCTCTCTGTAATTGTCTCAGCGAAGTTGAAACAAACATGAACAAGGGAAGGAAACAGGATGCAGGAGAGAAGGAGAGGAAAGGAGAGGAGGAATGATAAAGAGGAAAAGCAGCTGCTGAGACCAGAACCATCCCATCTGGCGGTGATTCTGAGCAGAGCTGTCATGCTTGACATTAAAACACACGATTACCACTCACAACTTAACCGTGATGTCATTAAAGATGCACGTCGGGGCCTGGCATAGATTACATGTTGTAGTCACCTCAGAGTGTTGCATGTGGGACAGACATGTAGGTTTGAAGCCATGAGTGTGAGAGGTTATGCCTGGGCGCCTGGGTCAGCGGTTAGAGGAGGACAAACCTCGATCCAGCTGCAGTGTGTGAGGCAGGAAACACTGAGGCTTTCAAGCATCTGCTGCTAACGTCTTGCTCCCGCTTACCTTGGGTGACCTTCAGAGTTCTCGTAGAACTTTCCAGTATGTTTCCACACAGTGACGTTACACATCCTTCTTAATATTACAGGAAAACGTTGTTTAAAACGATTTATGTAAATATGTCTTCCTCATGTCTGTCACTCTGTTCCTTTCCTGTTTTTTATGGTGGCCTCACATGTGCAAACATGGAGAGCATAAGGCACAAAGAGCAGCAGTCAGGCCCCATACAGAGCAGGACAGGCATCAGTGACAGCACACACTGACTTAGACTCAGGAGGAAATTCGATGTTCACCAACTGCTAAAAGCAGCTGAAAGAGAAATTTAAACTGGCAGGCTTCAGAGGAGCTTGGATGACCTGCAGGGTTTACCTGATGGTGTCTGTAGACACTTTACTTGCTTTTTGAATGCATGTTTGCACAAAACCAGAAACCTGGTGAGGAGGCTGGCCTGGATGATGGGTGCCGCCTGACTGAGACAGCAGCAGAGCCCCGTCTGTACTTTAGGAAATAAGAGTCCGAATGTTTTTGTCCTTTATGTGGGGTTTGGTTTGTGCGGGGGGGGCTTTATTGGGGGCTATTTCTAAGCTGACAGTATCTAGTGTTGCACATTGTTGGTGTCTTGATGAAGCAGAGAGGAAGGATTAAGGAAAGGAACTTGAATCTAAGCATCTAAGACATCTTTTCATGGATTTTCATGGAAAAAGTCCTTAATAATCATCCACAGGAAACTGAAATGTGGGGACGTCTCATATTTTTAGTTCTGTTACTACGCTAACTGTTCTATATGCGGCGCCTTTAACCTCATATATCCCCAACAAACTACAAGAATCAGTGTCGAAACTGATTTCTTTACTTGTACTTCTTTTTCTGAAGAACATGAGGAAGGAAAAAGAGAGAAAAGGAAAATAATGACGAAGAGGAGGAGGGGAAGAGGGCAGCTTATGAGAAGTAATGATGAATTATAGAAGCTTGTCCTCAGGCTGAAGAGTCACTGTGCAGGGAGGGATGGAGGGGGTGGGGGGTGAGTCAATGATGGATGGAGAAAAAGACAGAGATAGGAGAAAGGGGATGGAAAAGGCTGATAAAAAGAAGTAGCTCAAAGCAAATGTTGAAAAAGGGAAGAGTTGGGAAAGAGGATAAAAGGAGGAGAGGGACGAGTGGTCAGAGAAAAGATACTGAGGGGTGACAGGAGGAGGGAGAACCATGTGTGGGTCAGTGCATTCTGTCACAGAGCACAAAACTATGCAAAGCCCCAGTTCCTGTTGCCATGGAAACCAGGAAAGCTCTTTCATGTTTCACAGTGTTGCCCACGGTAACTGTCATGAGATTGAATGAACGATGGGGGGGGGGTGATGAGGCCATAATTTCAGAGGAATACGCAGAGCCTGGGTTCTGGTCCAGCTGTTTCCGGATGTTTCCTGAAACGTGCACATCTGGGCTACATCTTATCTGCTCTGAAGCATGACCCCGGGTTCCTGTGAACCTGAAACAGCTGTCTCACTGAAACAAAGTGGGAGGAGCCACTGGGTTTCCCGCTGACATTTCCGTCTTATAAAGTTTGACCTCCGACACAGGAAGCTCTCCGGGATCATGGACTGGGACGTATGGACCAAAACCCATATTTCTGTATTAATCAGATAAACAGAACCTTGTGTGTTTGTTACTGATGGATGTAAAGTGCAGATCATCTGTGATGTCACAGGTCATGTTTAAAATCTGTTGGTGTCTCAGTCAGGAGCTGCTGCGGTTTTCAGGACACGGAAAAACTATTTTACATCTTTCTATCTGATATTTAACATAAAAATGCTCTCTTTACTAATAGGATAGCGCAGTGTTTGCAGTGTTTTTTAAGTGCTTTTGTATAACGTTCAGCTCAGAATCTGTGTGTTACCTGTAGTAGACGTCGTAGGCCACACCCACTGCAGACACACAAGCTAAAGGGGTGATCGCCTGTGGACGCTCAGCAGATTTTACACTGCTGGAAGAATCGATAGTGGACGCTTTTAACCACTTCCCCTGCAGCCGGACAGATCTTTCTAAAGAGGAGGTGAAAGTATTGCATTACACTAGACTCCATTCACAAATACGAGGGGAGGTTTTCATCTACTGCTGCAGCTGGTTAGTTTGTGCGACTAACAGAGTCTGTTAGGCATTAAAACATCGCTGCTTTCACTGGTGTTTTATGTTTCTGAGTTGTTTCCACAAATCAGTGAACAAACTATTTGACCAACCCTGTGTGTCCCTCTGTGCTACAAATAACAAGATATTTCATGCAACATATCAGACTTTAGTGATGCAAAATCAGAAAATGTTGTTATATTTTCTAATTATGCATCTCTTTTTTAAAAATCTCTCATACCTGCCAGCCTTAACAAAGTACCAACCCTGCAGATTTATGCTGTACCGGTGACTCTCTGATATATCAGCCATTGCTGGCTTTGTAGGATGATGTCTTACCCCTTTCTACCAGAGCCAGAGGCAGATGTTTTTCTGCCCTTGTGTTTTTCACAGTGAGTGTGTCTCACAGCAGGCAGGAAGTCAAAAACTTGGTTGCTTCGTAAATGAGAAGTTTTCAGCCTGGAAACCCAAAACAGCCTCACAGCAGTTCTGAATTCAACACAAAGAATCAAGAATCGATTGATTATTATTATTGATTATTATCGTTCTCTCAGATCTCTCATGCACTGATCAGCTTCTTCCTCTTCTGGCTGCTCTTCTTAGATGTTCCCTCAGTCACCTTGCCCCTTTGATTCTCTTCTATCACATCAACCCTCGACATGTCCTCCTTCACTACATCCTCGGATCTTCTCTGTGTTCTTCCTCTTTTCTTCCTGCCTGGCAGCTCCATCTTCATCATCCTGTGTATCCACTTTCCCTCCTCTGCACATGTCCAAACCACCTCAGCTCTGACTTCCTGTCCGTCACCACTGCAAACGAGAAGGGTCTGAGAGCCGACCCGCCGATGTAATCTGTCTGTCCTTCATATTTACTGATCACTACATGAAATTAATATTTTCATAACTCATCTGGACTATTTTACACTTTAACAGTGGAAAAGTGCTGATTTGGACATGGAATCAATGTGTTGCTGTTCGAGCCTCGCACATGACAGATTTTTACACTGCATCATTCATCATCTACAAACTGCAATAAAAGCTCAAAAGAAGTTGTTTGTTAGCTTGATAAGAAGATGATAGTTAAAACAGCTCTGTCTTCTTGGTTGCCATGGTGAAATGTACTTTGAAGTCTGCACATACATGCAGACAGAAATATGCTTCCTACTGAAATTCGTCAGTTTCGAAGTCAAGCTGACAAAACGTCACATTTGAGTCCGTGCTCTGCTTCCAGTTTAACCTTCGAGCTTTCACCTTTTATCGCTCACTCAGATATTTTCCAACAAAGAGGTTCCCCATAGCAGCTCCTCACACTTCAGCGAGCTGCATCGTGACAGCGTGTCGCAACACTTCTGGCTTTCTTATCAATCGATCAGACATAAAGCTTCTTTTACATCAGCAGCAGCAGCTCTGGGAGCACAAGCACCAGTTTGTTTTTAAATAAGGACCTGTATTTATTGATCACACAATCCCCTGAATACAGTGGAGCGATGCAGCCGTTCCACAGGAGGCTTCGGTGCACCTTCAGCTGCGTATGTCAGGTCTTCTGTAAAACGAGATCACGTGGTGTTGACACACAGAAGTTCATGTAAGAGAAAGCTGCCTGCACTTTTTAACTACATGGATATGTTTTCCTTGATGTCAGTGGATGAGCACGTGCACGGAGAGGAGGCTTTGTTGGAATATTTGGGCCGTTTTGCCGCTGGCGTCTCGCCCACTTTGGCTGCAGTCAGCTGCCACTCATCGCGCTGCTTCTGTCAGAAAGCTGCTCCCTGCAGCCGGTCAGCATCTCCTCACCAAAACCAGGCTGGGTTATCAGCTACGATCGACGAGATTCTCAGTTCATGGTCACGAGACACCAGCAGACTCCGTAAATTCTCACAAGTCTGACGTCTGTTGCTGCTTTCTTTAAGTACTTGAAATAAATGTGTGACTTCTTTTTTCTGGTCCTCAGCTAAAAATGAAGCTTCGGCTTCGCTGCTAATGAGTCAGTGTGAAAAAACACATCCTCAGACTCAAAACTATAAGCTGTTCATCCACTCAGAAATGCAGAGCGATGGTTTTTCCAAGAATGTTTTTTTTACATTCTTAAATAGAAACAATATCTCTAATATATAAATCAATTACTTAAAAATGAACGTGTGTTTTGTTTTAGAGCGAGGATGATGATGATGATTTAAGCAAACATGCTGCTCGTCTAAACCCTGGAGGGTGCGGTCATTTTAACCACTTCACAAATACAAAACAAACCAAGATGTTTGTGGATTTTTCTTCTCTGACAGAGTTTAGTAATCACATCATGAAGCACAGGACGTCATTTATCATCTGTGCAGTGGGAAGTCTCACACAGGAAACAGCAGGATGCCGTGGCTCGCTGCAGAAGGGTTCGCTGGGACCTTTGAAGTTTGATGGTCAGACTTTTGTCTGATTGTTTCTTAATAACATTTAAATTTACAACAATGGATTACATTGATGGGTAATACATTTCATTACAGTAGATGTCTTTCTGAAACTGCTGTAGCTCATTCTGAGGATATAACTCTGTTATCTTCTTTGATGTCACGTTCCAACATGCAGCTGGCTGCCTGTGTCCGACTACCAAACAGCCCCGCCCCTGCCTGAGCCTGGTCCTGCAGGGGGTTTCTTCCTGCTAAAAGGGAGTTTTTCCTTCCCACTGTCACCAAGTGCTTGCTCATAGGGGGTCGTCTGGTTTTCTCAGTATTATAGTAGGATCTTTACCTTACAGTCCCTTGAGGTAACTGTTTTTGGGATGTGGCTCTATATAAATAGAACTGAATTGAGTTTGCATGTTTTTCTTGTGTCTATGAGGCATCAAACAGCTCGCGTGTTGTCATTTAAAGACTTTGCTCAGTAAAAGTGACCTTGAGCATTTTCTCCATCTTCAGTGAGTAAGGCGACATTGCCTAGCAAACAGTCCCCTTTTTGTGTTCTTTGAAGTGTAGACGAAGCTGGTTTCAGAAGCAAAAAGGATGAACCTCGTTACTGTTTTTATGATGATGGCTAGCAGGAGGCTCTGATTTAAATGGCGTTGTGAGAAACGATGGGCCTGCAGATGACTGTATAATCATTTTAAATGATTTTCTGATGCGTGTGACAATGACCCGATCGATGGTCTCTCTTCTGCTGTCGTATACTTTGGTTTCTGGCTCCATGAGAGAGAGAGAGAGCTCATCAGGCTTTGTTGATGATGGTAGTTTAGATACTTTAACCAATAAATAGCATCAAACTGGGCAACAGTGATTAAAAAGAGTTTAGATTTAGCTCTTACGACTTTATGTTTATTCGTTTACAGTTTATTAGCTGATGTAAAACTGCAGCAGAGAAGCATCTTTGACACAGGAGCTGAAGTCTGTCACAGGAACACTCATACAGGTTGCATGCAAAGATGATAATGCTCAAAGGTTTACCTGTAAAACAAGGTGGGTTTGTTTGTGTTTTTTTCTGAATTATTCAAAGCATACAAGCTGCAAATATGTGAAATTTAAATGAATAGAAATATAAAGAAACTTTTCTCCTCCCTTTTGTTCTAATTACCAAATTATCCTTAGAGCTGTGAACAATTTAGGCGTGTTTTACAGCTCCGGTCAACATGAATTCACCTTTTTATCCCAATTACAAAAGATAGCTTCTCGCTTTTTATGTTTTGCATCACATTAAGGAAACAATAAGACCAGAAACCAACACCTACGAACTTCTGGTGTTTCAATTCAATTCAGTTTTATTTATATAGCGCCAAATCACAACAGCAGTCGCCTCAAGACACTTTAAATTGTACAGTAGATCCTACAGTAATAGATACAGAGAAAAACCCAACAATCATATGACCCCCTATGAGCAGCACTTTGGCGACAGTGGGAAGGAAAAACTCCCTTTTAACAGGAAGAAACCTCCAGCAGAACCAGGCTCAGGGAGGGGCGGGGCCATCTGCTGCGACCGGTTGGGGTGAGAGAAGGAAGACAGGATAAAGACATGCTGTGGAAGAGAGACAGAGGTTAATAACAGATATGATTCAATGCAGAGAGGTCTGTTAACACATAGTGAGTGAAGAAGAAACACCCAGTGCATCATGGGAATCCCCCAGCAGCCTATTGCAGCATCACTAAGGGAGGATTCAGGGTCACCTGATCCAGCCCTATATATTTATACCTGTATCTCTATATTTATCTATTTATCCTAGTATTTGAAGCCATTGGCTGCTGATAAAGCCAGAACATCACAGTGAGCTAAAACGCCTCAGTAAGGTCGTCTCTGGATGTGACCTCACATGTGGACATGCCCTCTGAGATGTGCTTGAGTAGATCTTTCACGTGTTTTCTTCACATCTGTGGAGACCTTTAACACCAGCTGCTGTGTCAAAGTGTTTCTGACACTTTTACACGAAACTTTTCGGATGTTTTCACATATTTGGATGATCAGAATCATCACTGAGCTCGCAGACACGTTGATGCTTCACTTTGGGGTCCAGCGGGGAGATTAAAGAAAGCGACGAAGGAGGAGGAAGTCCAGAGCTGTAAAAGTACAGAGAGAGAGAGAGAGAGAGAGAAGGCGATGAAGGAGGGCTGATGATGATGATGATGCGTCTCTGACGAGGCGCGAGGGTAGCAGAGAGCGGTGGAGGGAGGAGGACACAGAGCAGGAGAGAGAGGCTGAGGCAGCACTGGATCTCCGCTCGGCTCTCCCTCCCTCCCTCCCTCTCTCCGGTCTCCTCCCGGTGGTTGTTGTTGTTGTTGTTGCCGCCGCGTTGATCAACAGCAGCAACGATGTGGTGCATCAACTGCGCCTCGGACAAAACGCCCGCGATCCTGCACAACAAGCTGCTGTACTGGTAAGAAACAAGCCGACGCGCACACACGGGCGCGCGCACAGCGGCGGACCCTCTGCGTGTTTTCCGCCCGCGGTGCCGCACTGCCGAGCAGCTGATGCTCGTGGCTGTTAATGAAACGCGACGTTATTCAGACTAACGGCGTCGTTACAGGTGATGTCACTGCCGTCACCGCTAATCACCTGTCATTTTGTGCGTGTGCGAGCGTGCGTGTGCGCCTCCTCCTGCCTACCTGTCTCTCTCTCTCCTGTCTCCCTTGGTGCATGTCTCTCTACCTTTCTGGTGTAGGTGTGTCGTTGCCGCAGCTCGTAACGTGTCAAACTTTTCACGTGAAGGAGGCGCAGACACGGCGGGGCGCGCTGAGTGGGCACAAACGGAACTCGGGCCGCTGAATTAGAAGGTTTGAAGTGATTTTCAGTGTCTCTAAAGGAGACTTTGGACCTGTTTGGGCTCAGACTCGAAGCACCGCGGTGCCCCTGATCTGCTCGTGTGGCAGCTTCATGTAATGTGCGTGGAAATCTAGACTCAGATGTGTTTTAATGACTCTCCCTCCCTCCCTCTCGCGATGAGAGGTCATTAGGAGATGAGCTCAGTTATGGGCCTCTTGTTCATCAGCTGATTGTATCCACAGAGAGCTGGGATCACCATTAGATGCAGGATCGATCCCACTGCCAGCACTTTCACGGGCGGATTATGATACAGTGGCCCTCCGGGATCACAGTAACAAAGACACCAACATTCAGCCCTGCTGTTTCTGCTCATTCTTTAACTGTTCTCGCTGTTTGCTCCTTTTCTCCTGTTGGACTCGTTTTTGTTGACATCACTTTGTTCTTGGTTAGTTTCTCTTTTGTTTTTGTGGATGTTTTTTGTTGTTTTCTTCACTTTATGGTCACATTTCTTTCATCGCGTTGTTGGTTTTGGTTCTCAGGTGTTTTCACTGAAGCCTGTTTTTGTATTTTTTTTGCGGATTTTCATAATTTTTTGGTCATTTTGAGCTTTTTTTTTAATCAGTTCTCAGGTTTTGTCAGTGACAGTGTGAAAGCACTTATTTGACATTTCTGAGCTGATTAGCTGTGGTTTGTTTTCCATTTGTGGTTGTTTTACAGTCGGTGGGTTTTGTAATGGTCTCTAGTTTTGTTTCACATCATTTTGCAGATGTTTTGCGTTTCTCTCAGTTGTTTTTTGTCAGTGGTTGTCATTTTGCTGTCGCTGTTGTTTTTTGTGGTGTTGTTGCAACTCATATTGGTTGCTGAGTATCTCACTGGTTGTTTCATATCACTTTGTTGTGGTTTTCTGATTATTTTGTGGTAAATGTGCATGTTTGTGGTTGCTTTGTGCTCAAACTGAAAGTGTTTGCGGTGGTTTTGTGGGTCTGTTCTTCATTCCTCACGGTCACTTTAACTGTGGGGCTCGTTCTGGTATCCGTCATGCACACTGTGTATGTTTGTTTGCAGCCAGCAGCACCCAAGTGGTTTGTTTTGATTTTATTTTCACATGAAGATGTAAAAACAGGAAGGATTAAATCAATAAATTCAGTTCTCTTGAAGCATGCAGGCCTCCTGTGCATAGAAGGTTTAATGTGATATTATTTTGAGAGACATCTTAGGGGACCAGTTATTGGATGTTTGTGTTGATAATGTCAGAAAATAACCTCAATGAAGGAGGGCTAATTTCACAGTTACCACCAATCACTGCAAACAGCACATTTAGCAGCATCTAGGGTTTTGTGCTGTAGAGAATTTAGACTGACAGCCGTAGTTATGAGGATGAACAATAAACGTGTGCGATAAAAACACTACGGAGAACAAACGAGCACTGAAACACAATCTGCCCTCATCTCTCTGAAACGCCTTAACAACTGAGGCTGAACGCATTATGTGAACCTTTAAAAACATCTTCGTGTCTGTTGGTTGTGGTGCCTGCAACAGCTGGCCTGGTGTCACACTAAAGGCAGTGATGGATTGTGGGATATTCTGGGCTCTGAAGCGTGCGAGGAGAGAAGTGTGTGCTGCTGTTTTTCAGTTGTGAGTCGGTCTGACGGGCCGTATAGTTGTGCACTACAGAGGGTTTCTGTGCGCACCTTCTCTCCATCTCTGTGTGGGTTTGCTCCAGGTGCTCCAGCGTCCTCCCACAGTCATGCATGCTTGTTAGGTTCATTGGTGATTTTAAATTGGCGGTAAGTGAGGATGCGAGCGTCTGTCTCGACGTCGGACCAGGGAGCTGTCCGTGGTGCTCCCGCCTCTCGCTCAGTGTCGGCTGGGATCGGCTCCAGCTACTTGTGACACAGGACGGATGAGTGGCCGTGGACGTGTTTGTGGTGTTTGCTCCCAGTTTTTCCTTCCGCCTGTTGGTCCTTTGACATTGTAGACGCGATGTATTTTCCACTGCTGTGCCTCTACTTAAGCTGACAGAGAGATGCTGTACAGGGAAGAGTCAGAGGAAAAACCTGTGGGAGAAATCCTGACATCATTTATTCTTCAAAGAAACACCTGAAAAATTGCAAAGCTATGATTTATTGCCAGGTTCAAACTCTGGAGGCAGCTGTTTTTTGAATCTTCCGGTGTAGCCAGGATCAGCCTTTGAGCTAATATCCGCTTCTTATTTCAGTGTTTCACTTATTGGCCCCCAGGCAGTCATTAATGTTAGTCATGACCTTCATTACACCGCTGGGAAGCAAGTAAATGAGGCTGACTTACAGAAACCAGTGGGCCCTCCTCTACAGCTCTAAGTCCGACTGTACTGAGTTTGAAAAAGTCTAAAAGAGGCAAGACAGTGGACACATTAGTGGGACAGGATTGTCTGTCCTTCAACAATTTCTCTTTTCTCCTAAAAACATCGTTTATGCACTTTCTCTGTTTAAAGTGGTTCAGAAATGTTGCTTCCATGACTTTTATGTAAAAGTGAGAAAGGTCACACATTTTTATTTTTCCCGTCTTTGGGCTGTATACATACGTTGAGAGTCCGGTGCTCGTCCTTCCTCTCCCTCTCTTGTCATACAAGGTTGTGGGTTAATCTGCTTCAGTAATGAGTTTGCTGTCGGCACAAATCAGACGACCGTTGTTTTGACATTTTCCTCTCTGACCTCACACTCTCGCTGCGATCCTGCTAACAGACGGTCTGTCTGTCTGTCGGACACCTTTCTCCCACAGACAGACGTTAAGATCCACAGTTTGAATCATGTGACAGTCACAGTGAGTGTAATCACAGACATCAGCTGTTTATAGCGACAGCGCACAGAGCAGCTTTTTTTATTTAACGCCTTTAACAGTTGTTATGATCCATACGCTGAAGTTACACAGGAAAAATAATACAAAGAAACCAACTGAACAAATCATTCTTGGTTTACATGAACAGTCTTAAAACATTGCAGCACCAGACCAGCGACCTCTAATGATGAGATTTGAGAAATAAAATTCCCCTCTCATCCCTGTGAGCGGTCAAGCTCGGGTCCTCCAAGCTCGGAGGCCTGGGAGCTTGAGGGTCCTGCAGTATCTTAGCTGTTCCCAGGACTGCGCTCTTCTGGACAGAGATCTCCGAGGTTGTTCCCGGGATCTGCTGGAGCCACTCGCCTAGTTTGGGAGTCACCGCACCGAGTGCTCCGATTACCACGGGGACCACCGTCACCTTCACCCTCCACATCTTCTCGAGCTCTTGGTATTTCTCAAGCTTTACATGCTCCTTCTTCCTGATGTTGCTGTCGTTCAGTATCACTACAGCCGTCTTTTTCTGCTTGTCCACCACTACTCTGTCCAGTTGTTTAGTCATCACCAGTTTGTCCATCTGTATCTGGAAGTCTCACAGAGACTTAGAGCTGCTGGAGGTTTCTAGAAAGAATCATCTTTTTGCAACACTGACACCAGCTGGAAACACTGTGAAGCAAAAACATGCACAACATGAAATAAAGTAAAGCATGGATTGTTTTTCCACAGTCGGGTGAAGTCGGAGGACACTGGCGGTGTTGTTTTTGTCAGAACAGATGTGCGCTGTTCTCAGAGTAGGACTGTGTTTAATCGCTGCATCATTCGTGTATTTTTGCTCCTTTCAGGAACTCTTAGCGAGACATTGGAGCCGCGGTTTTGTGTTGTTGCTGATCTAAGAATCCACGACGTAGCTTCGTTCCAGTACCATAGAGAAGTCGTGTTCGTCCTGGCAGCACAGGTGGGAATCCGGCCCTCAGCCCCAGCAGTGCTGCGCTTCATTAGTTCTCTGCTCTGCCAGTGGGAGTGTTGAGGAAGAAAAGACATAAACTGAGTCATGCAGGCTGTTGGAGGAGTGTTGCTGAAGGAGTTGACTCAGCGGCATTGTTGCTTTAATCCCATGAGGAGCGAGGCTGTTGCCTGGAAACCTCCGAGCTGATTTTGACCCGACTCCTCGCTCAGGCTTTCTGGGACACGCTCGGGCTGTAAGGCCTGTGAGAAACGCCGAGCGGGACGGACGCTGCAGGGCGAAGGATCCTACAGGCTGCTGCGCTCGTTACAGACATTATTATCCTGTGTAAGAGGGAACATACTGAGGACTTGGCTCCTGTTTGAGCCTTACATGCAGCAGAGCAGAGGATGCAAAGCTTAAAGACAAGATATTAAATGTGAATGGTGCATCCTCTGGGGAGCAGGAAGGTGATGTGTTAATATGTATGATGATATTTTAGGCTCTGACTTTTGATGCTACGGGTAACAATCAATCCTTCAGGGACCCTGAATATCAACAGTGAATTCATTATGGTCTGGACGGGTTTTGTGCTTTGAGTCCATGCCTGTGGGAAACCATCCTCAGGTATACTTGCTGTATTATGTTTGTTCTTTATTTAGCTGCTATTTAACCAGAAAATGAAATCTCTCTTTGGAGACACTGAAAGACCGATTTTAGAAAAACAAAAAACAAAAGAACAAAACCCAACTATTTCTATTATAATCGAAACCTTCCTCAGACATTTTGGTCCACACTGACCTGTGAGCGTCACACATGCCTGACACCATCTCCCGCTCCACCACGTCCCAAAGGTGCTCTGCTGGATGGAAATCTGATGACCCTACAGGCCGTTTGAGTGCAGAGAACTGATTTTCATTTTCAAGAAAGCAGTTTGAGATAATGTGAGATTTGTGAAACATCCTGCTGTAATGAGGCATCGGTGGGAGGATAGAAAACAGTACAGTGTGCTAAAAAGTTACCGCCCACACGATTACACCAACATGAGCCTGATACAAAGCTGGATGGTTTCATGTTGTTTCGGTCAAACCCTAATTTGAATGTCATAGCAGAACTCGAGCTCCCAGTGGGGTCTCCTGCTGCTGGAGCCCATCTGCCAGGTTTGACATGTTTTGCATCCAAAGATGCTCTTCTGCACATCTTGTGTTCAATAAGTGGTCACATGACTTACTGTGTCCTTCCTTTCAGCTTCAAGCAGTCTGCCCTTTCACCTCTGACCTCTGAGATCAACAAAGATCTGCTGTGCATGGATGTTTTCTCTTTTTCACACCGTTGCCTGTAACCTTAGAGATAACTGTGTGGGACGATTGTGAAATCAGAGCAGCTCGTCTGGCATCGACGACCATACCAGTGTTCAGAGTCACTAAAATCAAGTTTCTGCCTCGTTCTGATGCTCGATTTGAACTTCAGCAGGTCGTCTTTACCACGTCTACGTGCCTAAATGCACTGATTTGCTGGTTGCCTGTTCCTGAGCAGCTGAGCAGGTGTAACTAGCACACAGAGAATATGTTGTTTAAGAAAAGCAGGACATCAGTGGAACAGCTGCTGTCAGTTAGGGCACATCACCAGTTTAGAGAAACATCCTGCCATACTACAGGAGGGAAGAACGACAGTTGTATAACCTGGAGGGAATAAAAATTTCTCTTTTACTCTCATGTTGATTTTCTGTTTATGATGCAGCTTTTGTTTTTAACCTTGATCTCAGTAGATCCGAGATGAAAACAGGAAGAAGGAAATAAAGTTTGTTGTAATTAGATTTTTCAAAGCTTCTTTTGATTTTGACTCACGTGTTGACGTCATGTCCAAAGCAGCGAGGTTTACACGTTGGCTGGTTTGTTAGGGCCGTAAATAAAGCTTTGAAGAAGCATCAGCAGCTCTTACAAGATGGCTTCTAGTTTAACAACCCGGGAACGAGTGGTCAGGATATTCATTCCACTGGAACGAGTTTAATTCCACTGCCATTCATAGTAGGAATCAAAAGATCAATAGGTAGAAGAAGCCGTCTGTGTTCAGGCTTTTGGGTTTCAGCGGGTTGGGTTCAGTATAAACTGATGGAACATTTAAGTTTGGATTTCTGACTCTCAGATCACGCGTCAGGTTTCTGAGGATTTCTCTCACCTTCTCACAGCTGTCTGAACATGAGTCACAGAGCGTGATTCTACACTGTTCGTCCAACAGGAACCTCCAACTCTCAGGTTCTCTTCAAAAGAGCCTCTCTCTTCACATCAGTCATCACTCTGTCGACGTGTTTCTGTAGTGATAATCAGTCACAGTGGAAATCTTTTTTAAGAGTATGGAAAGGGTACAGCTTGGATTTGGGGTCACGAGGGTGATCTCACTGCCAACACCTCAAATGCTGCTGATTGGTCGAGACCCCTGAGGTCCCATTTTAGCTGCGTACCCCTTGAGTCACGCTAAAATGCTGAGCTCGAGGAGCCGGTTGCAAATGGGAGCAAGTTTTCTTTCTAAGATGGCATTAAAGTGAAAAAGTGCACTGTTTGTCAGTTCAATGCAAAGAGATCCAAAATTATCAGCTTACTCAGGACATGATCTCCATGTGCACAGGCCTAACAGGCTAAACACCCCAACCAGACATCCCTGCGTGCTCCACCACCTCCACCTTTGGTTCTTTTAGGTTTTCGTCTTCATTGTATATGAAGTTCCCTGAAAGTTGGTTCACCGTGTTACATAATCAAGATTATGTATTGCTGCTATAATCAAACCTGCCTGACTTGACATCTCTGCTGACAGATCCAAAAAGCTGGAAAATGTCCTAATGATGGAAACAGTGGAAATAATGGACAGCAGAGGCCTGAGGTCATCACAGTCTCGATGTGTTGGATAGGAGAGTGTTTTTGGCAGCTTCAGTCTTTCTCTCTGCTTCTCCTGTTTCCTCAGACAGACTGAGACATGATGCAGCAAAATGCTAACTACCCTGCACTGTACAGTGTGTGTGTGTGTGTGTGTGCGTGCAGGGCTGTGGGTGGATGATCAGGGCTTATTATGTCTGCTCAGCTCAGATCCTATGCACACACACCGACCAGCTTTACTGCAGCAGAAGAGGAGAGATGGGCTCACATAAACAGCCCGCACTGCTACAACTGTGGCTTGTAAAATGTGTGTGTGAGAGCGAGAGAGGGAGATTAATCAGTGTTTTGTGCTCTGCAGTATTTTGTGGGCTTCAAACACCCCCAGAACAGCCAGAAGGTGCTCAGATGTGTGTTTGTGTGTTTAAATATAGTGAGAAAATAATTGGCTAAGCATGACGGCAGCAGTTAGCCTGAAATTAACACCCGCCAACCCTCCAAGTGCAGGTAAAACTGAACTAACGTTGCAGGAAACATGACTGAATCAGAGTCTAAATATTCCTACAGTCTGTCGCTGCAGTTCCCATAAACACGATGCTGCACCTCTCTGCTTCTGAGAGCCACGTATAAGGTTTCAGTTTAAGCTTCTAGCTGGCCGTCAGCATCGCGCATCACACGTGGATGGATTATTGGAAGGGCGTAGACCCCTGAAGAAGGAGGGCCAGTAGGTTTCTGAGCAAGTTAAACAGTTCTTGTTGTAAAGAAACGACGCAAGGAAACAAAGTAACCAAATTGGCTTCAAAACGCTACAACAACACTTTGTAACTCATTTACTGCTATTGATCCAGATGCTGCTGGCGTCTTCAGCCCCTGGTTTGGTGCTAAAAGCTACATGGTTACTTTTAAGAAAACTTGGTGCCAAAGGGTCATTTAAAAGCATTTGTTTCAGGCATGTGGCTGAACCTGGCATCTCCATTTCACTTAGTCCTCCATTGCTGAAATGTTTTCACACATGAGAACAGTGTTGACAGGGTTGAGAGACTCGGGTCATCGTGTGTTACATTGTGTGCAGGTGTGGGTGGACGGAGAAGGTCAAATTTAAAGTTGTGCGTAATTCTTTTTGTTCTGCTGCTGTAACACTAACGGCTCATTATGTGGTGGTTTGAAACACTCACAGAGGAGGGGACAGGAGGACACTGTGGGGTCAATTATTTCCCACGTGTTTCACCAAAATAACGTTCATATAGTTATAAGTAGGAGAGCAGTAAGTCGTAACTCGTTTACGATGATTTAACCTGCCTACACATATCTGCTAATATGGTTACCATCTGTGTTTGTAATGACTAAAATGGTTAATGAGCACATTGGCAAACTTAACAGTTTTAGCTTTTGTCTTAAAGTCTCCTTTGTTTGCGTCCACTGGGTCTCATGTAGCACTCAGCAGGAGTGTGCCTGCGTCAGATGCTTTCACACTGCTTAAATATCCCGTTTGGTTCAGACGTCCTTGCTGCCTGCAGTGGAACAGGAAGCTTGTTACCTGAGACTGAGTTTCATTTAACAGCTGACTCTGCGGTTGATTGAAGCTGCCACTGTGACCCAAGCAGGTCATCAATGAGTGGCCCAAACACTTAAGGGTTAACCCTGTGGATAGTGATCGCTCGTATCAAAGGCGAACGCTCAGGCTGCAGACGGCTCCAAACATGTTTCCTGCAGGGGTTTTTTCTACTGTTGGATTTGTGTGACATCATAGAAAGGGGACATCCTTATATGGTCATCTCAGGTAACTAGCCCAGAAGCCTCGCCCACCTGATGCTCAAAACTGGATTAAAGGGGGAGGAGCTTGTTTCAGACAGAGGATACATTGAGGGCTGAGTACAAGATGAACTTAATTCAATAACTGTGGCTAATACGAGGCTGCTCTCAAAGAGAACAAGTATTAAAACTGTGGCTGGAAATGAGAAGCATAGCTCTGCTTTGCTTCCTTATTGTTTCCTCATAAACAGACTGTGTGTCAGCCGTGTGCACACTTAAATGCAGATGGGCACCGAAGGCTCATTTCCCCAATGACCAGCGCTGACCATTAGCCGTTAGTGCTGATAGCTCTTCATTTATTTATTCTTCTTGGGTGCTTGTGTTGAAACGATAGCTGTTGTCCCCAGAGTTGCATCAAAAGGAGGAAAGCTGCTTTTATCAGAACCCAACGCCACCACAGTTTGGTAATATTGGGTTTTAAAGTCATCAATCACCTTTCAAATTAGGGACGTGAATTGATGTGATTCCATTATCGATCTCACTTCCTTCATTTGGAGAGTCACCAGCATCTCTAAGCAGTATATCAAAGACATCCAGTTGTACAGAACGGTTCCTGATTCCTGTTCCAAATACACACAGATCCAAACTCAAGGATGTCGTCTGCAGTCATTCAGGTGCGTGGGACTCCCAGCATGGCTGCTGGAGGCTGCTCCACCACCTGGAAGCCATTTAAAGACATTACAAAGTATGATGAGCTGCATGGGTCTCTGCCGTCCAAATGTTTTACTCCCCCACATTTTATACATAACAAACAGGTGTTAGTGATGAGTGTGTGTGGTGCGTGTCTCTGTTTGTTGGTCAGTCACACACTGGATGGTTTTAGTGAAATTAGAAAGTACGTCTGTGTCGTCACATCTGAAACAGGAGCTTTCAGGTTTTGAAACCTTTTTACTTTGAAAGGAGTCACTGTAACGTCACACAGTGTAAACTGATTACACTGAATTAGTTTAGCTCAGGTAATCATTATGTGACCTACTTTTCAGTGTGTAGCTGTCCAGGAACTGTCCCAGGATCAGTTGGGCAAACCTTCAAACGCTGACAGAGAACACTTCGAAAACTCAAAAAGGAAAATTAGGCCATGTTTGGAAACAGGAGAGAATCCACTAACTGCTGCTTTTGTCTTACATCCACAATATTTCTGGATCTGTTTGCATCGACTTTTATTCTTACTTGATACCAAAAGCTATTTCAGTTTTCTTTAGTTGGACCAAATGTTTCCAGTGACTGATGTCCTGAGAACGTGTTATTACGGAACCGCTCGTGATATTTTTATAGGCTTTCATGGTCTCAGCTGGAATGTTCTCATTGTTTGTTTGCTGTGATTTAGCCCCATGTGAATTGAATTAAACTGGTTTCTGACCGACATATAAAAACATAAAATAATTAAAATAACTGACTGTAACCTGACAGCCTCAGTCATTACCAATCAGAACATTTCTCCATCGTTTAAAATTCGTTGTGTCAGGATCATCCTCTCTACTTTCTCATATAGAACTATTGGCCATCAGTACTGGACAATGAAAACTCCACAATTTCTCCCATTAACTTGCATGATGATGAGCATCATCTATCATCTATGCTGATTATATTCTTTTAAACATTTCTCCACAAACATCAGCCCCCCAGTCTGAGCTGAGCTGGAGCGCGTTGGAGCTGGACAGTAGAAGTCTAAGAACGGAGCCTTGTGGAGCTCCACATGTTTGTCACTGAAAGTTAACAGGAAATGCTGATATGAATGAGAGAAATTTGGGCAGAAAACTGTAAAATATAAAATATACTGATCAGCTTTACCGGTTCAGCGTAAAATTAAGAAATAAAATGCATTTTGTTATAGTAACAACTTCAGAATCAGGCGACAACCTAAAGTGGAAACGGACACCAGTGTCCAAATATAAGAACGCTAATTGTTCAGTTGCTACAGATAACAAATCGCTCATAACGCACACGAGCTGCGACACAGCAAATAAGCTCCAGTAAATCATTCATGCACAATGCAACAGATGCTATTGTCCAGTTTTTTAAACAGTTTTCTGTTTCTTTGACGTTTGAGTGAACTTTCATCGTGTGTTTAGCACCTCGAGTCTCTATTGTTGTGTCTCAGTATCATATAAATAAACCTGAGAATAAGCACCATCATCTGTTTTATGTCCATGAAATTATTGGTATTATTTATTTAACAGCAACATTGGTTTGCTAATTCAATCTGCAGAATTTTACATACAAAGTTACAGACTTGAGGCTTTATCCTAAAATCACAGGTCATTTTTAATATTTGTCTTATTTTTGATTAAAGTGTAAAAGGTATCAGAACAAGTGGTCAGATTTTTATGATTCATCTGATCTGAGCTGATGTTTAGTGGTTTATATGGTGATTGGACTTTAGTTCATATCACTGGTTTGACTGGTTGCAGAGAAAAACCTGTAAGCCTGCCTTCAGTTTACATGCTGGACGTGATAGAAGTGCTGAATTTTCCATCCTATCAGATACACGGCAAAAAATCCCGGAAACTCTGCAGGACATATGTAATTACAGGAAGTGAAAACCGTGGGTTCAAAAGGGTTAATGAATGAACTGGTGCGTGCTTTGACCGAGTGCTGGTTTCCTCTGTAATTAGTGGCACTTTCCTCTACGGGAACTGTGGAAATTGGACTTGCATATCAGTTTTCAGATTCTTTGGAAATAAAAAGGAGACTGTGACCCATAAAATACAGCGATAATGATGTATCCGAAAGGTTGAGTGCAACATTATAGATTTGACATTATTTTGTCAAACACATAATTAAATAATGACTCTGAGATGTCCTGTTATTGAGCGGAACGTTTACCTTTTACTGCTGGTAATGATTCACCGAGCGTTTTACAGAATAGGAGCGCTTATAGCGACAATTGCACGAGAGATTTGTGGTAATCGATCTGAATCTGTGTTTTTTTTCTTCTATGACTCATCACCGTTAAAAACACGCTCACTTTCTCACCTGAAATTCATCTGACTGTCAGCTCAGGAATAGACCCGAGAATCACGCCCATGACTTTTGTGCTGTGCTTAACTTAAGTCAGTGGAGGATTTTGCAGAGACCCTCTCCTGATAGAAAACTGAACTATGAGCTTCCAGGTGAAATATTTCATGACATCAAATGTTTTCTGGACCACAGCAACCTATTTTGTGCTGTTTTTTGCGAGCTTCAGCCATTTCGAGCTGTGAAGGCAGGATTAGTGCAGGCAGTGAGCAGTTTTCATCATCTAGCAGCTCAGCACCACCTGCATCAACCAGTCACCTGCAGCGCCGAGTAAATTCATTTACATTTAGAATGACACACAGTACTTTTAGTTCTTGGACAGCTTTCCAAGAAAATAATAAAGACCACTAAACCTGTACAAAGCAAACCCAAGATCCTGGATTTGTTCACCTTCAAAATAAAAGTTGTACCTTACCATCAAAACATGTTTCAAGTGACACAACTTTTGGTTTGAAAGCGAGCAGTTTGTCTTCTTACGGTTTGCACGACTACTTAGCGAGGAGTTAGTGAGTGTTTGCAGACATGCTGCCATCTTCCACTCCAGCCATGGCTCAAGCTATAGTAGTGCACCTTCTCTGTGACCAGCTTCACCCTGGACTCTTTTTTCCTCAGCAACCACAAGCAGCCGGGGTCACTGACCGGTCTCTGCATATTAAAAAACTGCTACACTACGAAGCAATGACCGGGGTTAGTTAAAGTGTATTATGACATCATTTCCTCTGTATCAGAGTAGAGACCTGATTCCTTTGGATTCAAGAGACAAGACATCCTCTCTACTTTTAAGATTAAGTTTCAAACTGTTATGCTCATCTTGCCGTGTTTCCTCTCAACAGCCAGCCAGTGATTGGCTGCTTCTGCTCCAGGTTAAAAGGAAGTTCTTTCTTCCTACTGTTGCCGTGTGTTGTTGAGGAGGCGTATGACTGTCGAGGTTCTCTCTTTTCGATGTTGGGTTTTTACCCTGCCATCTTTAAGGTGAATTGGTGGTATATAATTAAGGTTTTTGTGTCACGGTTCGATACACGAAATAACAATTAATTTAGTGATGTAAAAAGTTCCCGAACCTTCACAAAAGATCACCGCCAGGCAGGAACCTTTCAGAGAGTGAAACGTCTCCCTGGAGTTTAATTTCGATGCTGCTGTGAAACATCTCCACGTCATTCATATCCACAGAAGTCACCACGGCAACGTGCGTGGCTGAAACGCGAAGCCGACGCCTGATTGAACCTGATACAGCTGTGTAGGTTGTTTGGGGGAATTCACAGCAATAAAAATAATTTCAAAGGTATGAAAACAGCTCCTAGCAACTGTAAGCCACCTCTCGAGCAGATATCATTTTTATCACAAAATCAATAAACAAACACAGAGTTGGAAGTGGAATAAAACACTTCCATCAGAGTTAAATCAAAGCACGGGCCAGTCCATCATCTCAACCTTCTCTAAGCGTGTCCACTTTTTCGTCTCCTCATCCCTCAATATCTGTCCTCCATTTTCCCTCCAGCGTTTACAATCCTGTCACCACATCCTGCTTGTTAACGTCCTCTTTGTTTTTCCTTCTAATCATCTAAACAACCTCTTCTTCATGCCCCTCCTCCTTATCCGTCCTGTCCTGCCTCCATCCTGCCTTTTCTTTGCCCCTCCTTCATCATCATCATCATGCTTCTTTAACCTCCTGCCATAATACTCCCTTTCTCCTCCTCTTATTTTTTTCTTCTCATCCCTGTCCTCCTAAAATCCAGCCCCTGAGTCTCTTTCCTCTCCCTATTTTTTTCCCTTGTTGGTGCTTTTGAATCTCTGGCCTCCCCCTTCCTCTTTCCTACCCATCCTCTTCTTCGTTCTGGCCAACGCCCTTCATCGGCACAAACAGAGGATTGTTTTGAGGCTCAGCCATCAGTCGGTGGCGTCTGGTGGCTTCCTGCAGCAGGCAGCGGCAGCAGCGTGTGCAGCCGGTGACCCGCAGTGACTCTGCTGAATAGATGCAGGTAGTGTTTTGGCAACAGTGCCACTTGTGAACAGAAGACAGAGAGAGTAGTTATTTTTAGCAGCACCGAGGATCAGTCGACAAAGTGGCCAACACACGTCAACAACACGAGCGATGCCACAAAAAAAAACACCACCAGAGCAAAAAGACATGACAACCTGTCATCCTGTGGAGCGTTTCCATTTTAAGTCCAGCATATTCACCGTCAGGCTGAACAGAGAAAAGCAGGAGCAAACGTGAGGAGACGAACACAATAGGTACGAAAGTAGATGTGAGTCATGTGACGTGGCCTTCTGTCACCTGATCTCCACCCAGCTGAATAAAAACAACGTGTCGAGGGCTTTTTGGACCCGCCCCTGTCATTAGAAGCACTCTGAATCAAGACGACGTTTGGAGTGGCTGCTGTGGAAACTAAACTAAAATAATGCTGTTTTGGTTGTTCTGATGATGAATTCTTATTATTATTCTGCTTCGTTTTTTTGTTTTTCTGCCATATAGATGCCGTGGATGGATATTTATAGTGAAAATGGCAAATTATGCCTGTATGACGAAGCTCAGGCTTAATAGACTGTATGGGAAAGATGGATATAACACAAAGATCAGAAAAAGTGCACATTATGGCTGTATTATTTTTAATAGCCAGCAGGGGGCAGCTTCTCTGGTTGTGAGAAGCAGCCAGGTTGTTTCTGATAGGATGAACCGACTTCACCGCAGCCAAATCTTTGGGTTTGTTGCCTCAGTCGCAGGTTTCAGCTCTTGTGGTGTCGACTTTGTTAAAGACGGCCCCGTTAGAGTCCAGAAGGATAACCAAGCAGGTTGTGCTACTGTTTCAGTTTCACAGTCTGATCTGCATCATGCTGAGGCTCCAAGAATAGGACTCCCCAAAACAGCGGACGGTCTCATAGTGACTAAGACCATGTTTGCGGCAGTCTGTGTGATGTCACGGAGACCACGTGTCCCTGACATGGTCATCAGCAGCTTGTGCTGGGAGCTGACTGAGTGTTTAGAGGAGCTTTTGGCTCACAGGGATTGCTGTACACACATTGGCTTCGTTATTAGCAACTTAGATGTTTAATGTGAACAGGAGATATACGACAGGAAGTAAGGAAAAGCCCACTTCACCTTCAGCCCCCGCTTTCGGTACCTTTTCCTGTTCTTCAGCTGCCGGTTGTTTAATTTTCATGCTGGTTGGATAGCAAACACTCATCTCTTCTGAGCTTATTTGAAAACCACAGGAAGTGCTGTGGTTGCCATGGCCGCACTCAGTGGCGAGCTGGATAAGTTAAACATCTGTCTGCCAGAAGAAGAGAAACGTACGTTTCTTCCTGATCTCACTCGTAGTGAAGTCTTACTTTCTCTGACCTTTGTCCTCCGAGCTGCTCGTCGTCTGTGGCGATGGTGACGTGTTGCCCTCGACTCTCTCAGCGCTCAGCTCGCAGTTTTGTTTTCTCTGCAGACAGCTCCTTTAACCGGCAGGAGGCCGTTCATCAATCTGTTCCCTCGTGATGTCACCAACCCTGTGTGTCAGATTGTTAATAAAACATGAAAAGAGCCTATTAGGGTTTCACAAATGATATCTGTTCCTGTTTGAAGGGCTGGCACATAACAGTAGGTGCATAGTGGTGAATAATTAGCCGGCTAAAACATGATAAATGCTCACCTGCCACAAATTTCCAAACAAAAACTGCAAACGCAGCATCTGCTCAGAGGCTCATTGCACAGCTAAAAACAGAGAGACTGCAGTTTGATACAGTTTCACACCCAGCAGGAACTTTTTACCCCAGCAGCCTCTGGGGGAGGTTAACAATATGAATAAATAAAATAAATAAATGTCGCTTTCAGTGTTGATCGGATGAAGTTGAGGTTTTTCGTAGTGACGGCGGTCTGTGTGAAACATAACTGTGTGGAAGCTGGAGAGAGCAGATTATTAAATGATAAAATACGATCTCATCATTTTTTAATTGCACTGATGTCTTAAATGTTCCATTTTTAAGTTGCAAAGCTATAAGTGTGCGAGGAAAACTAAAATGCTTTCAGTGTCCATTATATTTACAAGGCGTTGCAAGTTCATTCCCCATCCTGTTAATTCAGTTGAATTAAAGAGTGGCAGTTCCCATCAGCATGTATTGTAAAGTAAACGCTCTGCGCCCCATGAGAAGCACTTATCGACTGTGGGGAGGAAGAAAGTCCCTTTTAACGGGAACGCTCCTCCAGCAGAACCAGCGCTCGCCCAGCTGGGAGGTGAGACAATGACGTGAAGATGAAAACTAAAAAGGCAGAGGAGGGGCATATTGTGTGCTAATGTTTGAAATGCCTCTCAGATGGTGTAGTGACTCCTTCCTCGCCTCTGTGATCGTCTTCCTTTTGGAGTACAGGGCGAGTGATGTCCTGTTACAGTGAAAATTGTAGCAGACCTCTGCAGAAGTAAAAAATCACTCTGAACTTTCTTTGAACGCCAATTTTTTCTCAGCACTGGTCAGAAGAAGCATGCTTTTAAAGACTGCTTTACTAATCTGACATTTCTTCTTTTGTCATTTGAATTCATCCTCCTTCACACACACACAGCCGTGATTCATCCTGCTTCAGAGGGAGCAGAGGGCAACGATGCTGGACGAAAGCGAGCCAGCCAAATGATTTCAGCTGCCTCCTGAAATAGACCTCCAAACTGCTCCGCTGCACAGTCGCTCCTCGGGGCTGCCTCGTGGCTGTCGTTAAGATTAATGACGCTGGCTATAATAGTGTTGTGATATTGATTTCTATTTTTCTGTCATACCACCTTCTAATGAATGAGTGGACATAAATGAGATCGCTGTCCTGCAATAAGACCAGATGAACTTTCTGAATCCCTGAGAGGAAATCAAATTATGGCCGTGTGAGCAAAGAGCAAAGAGCAGGTAACCGAGTGGAGAACCGGCCACAGAAATATTAAAATAAAGAAGGTTTTTTGTGATGATTTAAGTTAAATCAGCTTCTTGTGTTCAGCCACATTTGTTGTGATTTGTGGCACAGACCTGAGGATGCGCTCGTCTCTGTCAGATCTGTGATCGTTTCTGCTCAGTAACGGGTCTCTCTGCTGCCTGATTATTTTTAGCTACGCTAGCAGCATGGCTCTAGGGATGGCAACGCCAGACTGAAACTCACAACAACGATTGGATGGATTTCCATGAAATTCTGTACAAATGAGGCAGCAACTAACAGTTTATTTCCATCAGTTCAAGTCAGCACAGATGAAGCTAGAAATGATTGTGATAATTAATCGCGAAATAATGGAAAATATGCATGAAAGGCTCTTAAAACCGCAGTTTATTCATCAGGATAACAAGAACGAAAGAGCCCAGCACAGAGACACAGAGCGAGCCAGCAGCTCAAACATGAAGCCGACATGGAAGCGCTAAAAACTGCAGTTCCTCTCATGGCCACTTGAGGCTCTAAAAGTGAGTAAACACATTAAAATATCCGACTGAACCACAGAAATAAACCGTTCACAGCCTGCTGCAGAGATAACCGGGCTGAAGTCTTTTACTTTTACCTCCTAATATTTCAAACCTTCCAGAATCACAGATTTATTTGATCTTTCTTTTCTTTTCTTTTCTTTTAGCTTAAACATGTTTGAGTTACAGTGGTTCAGCATTAATGCGAGTAAATAGCTACTAGTCATATATGATTAGACAATAAATCAAATCAGTCACAAACCACACAGCGTTGGCTCATCGCAGACCAGAGATGGAGGCCACATTTCATTGGATGACCGGGCAGGTCCCGCCCCCACAGGTGTGTGGCTGTGCTGTGTGGAGGTTTTCCTCTCGAGGATTTGATGCACAATAGCGCGCTGTCTATTAGCAGTGTTCTCCTCTGCATCAAACTGATTTTTGAGACATAATTTAGAAAGATATTTTCTCTACAGTGAACTTGAGATAAACACAGGAAATACTGCAAAGTCTGGTTGTCCTGGTTGCGTCTCTGCTGGTGCTACTGGTGGCCTCTTCGATTTGACCCCAGCTCCGACAGCTGCTGTTTGCTGAGCTTGACTTCAGCTTCTTTAGGTCACTTCAGGAGAATCTTCCACGTTTATGCTGGAGTTAGAGGAGTGGATGCTTCGACTGGCCGATAGCTGACTGGAGTCACTGAACCGTGGACATGTTTGTGCAGTTGGAGGTCTGGATGGTTTCTGGATGCAGTTTGATAACCAAGCTTGCACAAACCTAGCGCTCTACCCTCTCATCCAATGCAGAGTCAGAGGGATTATGTCCATCTTTGCTATACAGACTCTGAGATTCATGATTGCTGTAAGGTCACTGCGCCGCTTTCACCGTTAGTGTGAAGGTCTTTATGGTCCCCGGAGGATGAACCCTAGTGTTCACCAGAGATTCATTCCAGTTCCACACAGAGGTTTGTCGTCCTGGTTTTCTGTGAATATCTGAACAAAAATGGCAGAAAACCAACGCTAAACCCAGATTTACTCCATATTTTGAACCATCACATGACAATTCAGTTTGTTTTAGACGTCACTGCAGCACCTTTCATTTATTTGCCCCTGGTAGCAGAAAACCTCCATCATGTTGTGATTTTCCCATTAAGCTCTCTTGGACATATGTTTAAGTGGAGGCCTTTTCTCTCCTGCTCTGCCGATGAAAGGCGACTCATTGAAAAGCAGAGATTCTATTCTTATTAAGAATGTAGTTTTATCTGCAGTGTAAATAGAGCCGCAGATCTTGGAGGGCTTCATTGTTCATTAAGCCAACAGGCAGTAATGGTTTATTTGGTGTGTATGTTTTCAGAGCAGCTCTGCTTCAGTCTGCAAGAATAAAATGTTAATGCTTTGTTTGCTGATAAGTAAATCTGCAGAGGGAGAGATAACAGCCTATTACAGGGGAATTAAAAAACGAGACTGCGAGTTTTTATTTGTGCCTCGCTTGAGAAGTACTTTTCATTCTTAATCACGGACACAGCAGTTCACAAAGCAAAGGTCCAGGTTGATTATTCACCTCTGCACTCCCTGGTTAGGACACTCGTGAAACAGCTGGAAGCCTAGGGCCTTAACTGGACCTTGAGGAGAAATTATTTAGCTGCTTTGAAGGTCAAAATTCACTCGGAACCAAAGACTGTATATAAAAGAAGGAGGTTGTTTTAAATCTGCATTTGTACAAATGGCCAGCAGGGGGTGAAATGTGTGGTTGCCAGAAAAACGACCTCACTGCTTCCAGGAACTGTTAACACAGTTAAAACAGCAACACAGAAACAAATAAGAACCAGACAAACCTGATCAAACAGTGGATATTACGACAGGTAGAACACACTAATAAATCCATGAATCGTGAGTCAATAGTAGGAATATCAGCAGCCGCGCTGCTTTGATTGCTAACCTCAGTTCCACAGCTGTCTGGCTCTAACAGAAAACTTCTTATTTTCTTTTGCAATAAACAAATCTGTCATGTAAGACGCAGCAAACCCATGTAAGGTTTAAAAGTGGTTAATAAGAGCTTTAAATGAAGTGCCCACCCAGCAGGTTGCCAGTGTGGTGAATCTGAATGGGCACTGTCTAACAGTTGAGCTCTGGGTGTGATTGGTCACATGTCACATGTCCAGTCTCAGGACTGCAGGATGGTGGGTGTGACGTCAGGGTGGCTACAGCTATCTTTTGTTTACAGGCTTTGATCCAGATGACAGTAGATCTGGAAAATTAAAACTGTTTATTTAAATATTGAGTTTTTCTTCTGTATTATTTGCTGCATGTCTTCCATCCCAGCCTTGTTCTGCCTGGAGCCTCGTCTTATACTAAGCTGCTTATATTCTGCAATTGTTGTTTTGTAATGGCCTATTCAGATGTCAGTGCATAAACCCCACATTCTACCTCAGGCCCCGTCACCATCTTC
Organism: Simochromis diagramma; assembly: GCF_900408965.1. Taxonomy (NCBI): domain Eukaryota; kingdom Metazoa; phylum Chordata; class Actinopteri; order Cichliformes; family Cichlidae; genus Simochromis; species Simochromis diagramma. Next base: position 3,164,605 of record NW_024386785.1, on the reverse strand, counting down.
AGTCAGCTCAAGCAGTTATATAACCGAGGCTGACAGTGCAACCACATGCTGAGCGGGATCCTTTTATTTTTACAGTTTTTCTACACGAGTTGATCTAAGTGTTTTCACTGGGATAACGTGATCTCTTTGACTTTGATTCCTCCTGCGTCAGCCGACGCCCAGGGGAGCAGCAGTGCTGTAGGACGGAGATGTTTTCAAGATGTCAAACTTCATCCCGCTGTAGAAGGCATCGTGTGTAACAACATCTGGATACAGAAACAGCAAATATACAGTCAAAGGAAGGTGCGGTCCTTTCATTCATTAAAACAATACAAGTCTTTTTCTTAATGACAGCATCTTGGCTCAAGCTGCCTGGAAGATATCAGTGTGAGCGATACGTGCTTCTTCTCCATTTCCATCTGGCACCATCCTCTGTCACTTTGGCAGGTTTACAGATGTGCACAGCTGGGCAGCAGAAAGAGCTGCTTCTATCGATCAGCTCTCGACGTCTGGACGTCTGCAACACCTGATATCATTTCCTCCACGACTTTCTAGCATACAAGATAAAAAATCTAAAATGTTCTTCAGTGTTTCCTGTAGTTTAGGCCTGATGAGTGAAGGGACAGTATGCTATGGTCAGCACTCTGTGGGCTTCAAAGCTTCAAATTTAACTGGGATTCATGAGGTGACATTTTCCAGAATCTTTAATTGTTGGTATGTCTAAGCCAGGGCTGATGGTTTGACCTTGCTTCCCCTCCTGAGAAATGCTCTGGAGATGCTTCGTGTCCTCTGAGGCCATGGCTTCTTCTGACGGAGCTTATGCTCTATATTTAGTAGCTTCTGTGTTAGTGATGAAGTTCACTTCACATCCTGCTTTGGATCTAACTGATCAGGTGTCCAGAGGCCGTTCCAGTGTTAGAACCTCTCAGCCTGACATAGAGATGGCTCGTTCTAGCTGAGGATAATAATCCGACTGCAGACTCTTTCACTTAGTTCTGACTCTCAGTCTTCTGCCATCAAAATAATGTTTAGTCTGCAATGTTCTGCTGCAAACTTGAGGCACAAGTGTATTTCTAATCAGTACCAATCCTGCAGGTCTGTCGAGAAGAACGAGCTGCAACGGAAGCAAATCTGGCCTGAACGAAGGATGTGAGCCTATTAACATCCTCCATGCCATCAGCTAAATAACAAATCGAATCCATCAAATCCTTTGATAGGAAGCAGAAACTGAAAACTTTGACCTCACACGGGTCACGGGATTTATGCCTTTCACGTCTCTACAAGTGTTCAAAATAGGGTGAAAGTTCTGTTATATTCTCAAGATAACGATCATCGTCTGTCCAGAGCATTTGGATTTCAGGGGACGTACCCACGAGGGACGGGTCACAGCTACTTCAGCTGTGTGTTCAGTCACACACCACAAGTACTGATCCATATTTCTATTGATTCCTCTCAGTTTCAATAAAAGATAAAGGCGGCAGAGTGAAATTTGCAGCTGCTTATGCATCCATCATCTTCGGGCTGAAGTCGATGATGAGAGACTATTTTTTTAGCACTGGTTTGACCAAATGTCCAGGAGCCATTACTCATCATGACACAGTGGAGAGGCTGAAGCTCTGGCAGCCTGATGGATGGTTAAAGGTCAGCTGAAGGACGGAGACCTTCATATACTGAAGGAAAAACATGTCACCACTCATCCTGCTGCTGATTCTGGACACTGAAGCTGTTTTAATTCATAAAACAACACCTCCGTCCATCTGTTTTTCCCATCATGCTTGGCAGGGTCAGTACAGCAGCCTGAGAATAGTCCAGATAAGTATTCCCTGCATTCAGTTTCACAGGCCGAGTGCCGGAAATGTTCTCAAGCAGCATCCTAACCTGGACCACGAAGTCCAGACTCCTCACACTGTACGACAGAATAAGCCAGACGGCTTCCTGCCACCCGAAGGACAGAACTGTGAAGCACTTCTGGGTTAAACTGATCGTTTGCTTCCAGTATAACTTTTGATAAATCTGCTCAGATATTCTTTGTAAACTGCATCTTTGTCTGTCAGGAAAAGAGCAGCTGTGAGGAGGTTATTTGTTTGTAGCTGTCATACATTTACACTAACCTGAGGCTGATTCATCAACTAGCTGTCATCTCTGTTCATCCAGTCCCATCTCTGCCATCTCTCATCTGACCAACCACGGCTTTCTGTCCAAGCTCATTAAGTCCACCAGCCAACCGTGCGCACGGGGAGAAGGGCAAGTCTGAAAGGTGGCCAGTCAGATTACTCGTCTTAACTCGATCCTCCTCAGTCATATTAATATTCAGACTCGAGTTTCATGGTTCATTATTCTGCTGCTCTCTGCTCAAACACAAAGATGAAAACTAGAGACGACGAGCTGGAAAAATAGGGGACTGTGACAAACAACAAGATTAAAAACAGGCAAGAAAAAAATACTCTGAGCTGTTCTTTGATTGGTGGATAGTGAAGCTGGCTGACAGCTGTTAGACGAGGTGTTGGGTGCAGCTCAGGTGGAAACGGGACGAGGACAGGAAACAGAAGCAACAAACTCAGTCAGGACCGTTAAACTCACAGCATGTAATCTCTTCCTGGCTGCGGCGGGTCTCTCTCGTGTGCTTGAAGTGATTGCAGTCGTTGGCGTTTCTGCTGTTAACATTTGTCATCCTAATCGACTTGTAACAACCAGCGACAGCCTGTTAATAAAGGGCACACATGCAGCACCTCCACAGCCATAAAGCTTAACTCACTAAGTAAATTATTACATTATATTTTTAGAATTATTGTTCTATATATAAAAGCATTAAATATGAAATTATACCACATTAAATAACCTGTAAAATGAGTCTTTTTGTATTTTCTTTAAAAGCCGGTGAGTTCTGGTTCCATATGTGGAAAATGTGAGGGAACGCTCACTTTATGGATCTCCGGTACAAAAGCCAAGAGAATTTATTTAGTTATAGAATTTTACAAGGAGCTGGAAATTTTGCTGTTTCACGCCATCGTGTATTTCCTGTTTCACCAGCCAGAGTTGTGCATGGGTTTAAACCTGTCCCAGCCTGTACTCGGTGCCGGTGGCACGAGGAGACCGAGCAGCAACAGGGCAAAGGAAGTAACTAACACCAAAGTGCCAAAAGAGGCTCAGACGTCTGAGTAATTCCCCCATAGACTCGTATGTTAAAATATTCTTTGTGTTTACAGTCCAGTTCAGGAAGTGTGTTTGGTCTCAGTCACATATATTTGTAACAGCTGTACACTATACACACTTTGCTTTCACTTGTGCCAGCGTAAAGAGCTGACTCACCTCTGTCTTGTGTTGTTGGTGCTTTTTGAAATCGTTTGGTGAGACGGGTTTTGGCCTGGTGCTTAGCACTAATTAGCAGATGCCAGTACAGAACCAGTGATGATGGCTGCACCCATCTATGTGCTGGTAGAAACCCTGCAAGCCGTCAGATAGACAGAAAGCGTTTTTCACTACTGAACATCATATTTTTTGTGGTTTGTAGAGACAGATTTAGGCTTTTTTGCAGTATGTAGCTACATCGGAAAGTCCAGGTTTTATGTATCCGAGCTGAACTGTTGGATGGAAAACTGGTTGGAGCTTTAGTGGCCATTTAGCCAAATGTAGCTAAAGAGCTAAGAACATATGCACACACACGAGAGTGGTAGTAAGAAGGAAAGGCATAAGACCATCTGTAGGGGAGAGCGAGGCAGCATACAAGAGCAGAGAGAGGTGGGGATGACACACATGTAGCTGTTGTGAGTAGCAGCTCGATGCCTCGGGGTTTGGTGCCATTTGGTGCCTGTTTGGACCAACAACAGAAACCACACGCACAAACACACAATCACAGAAGTCCACGAACTAACTCGTCCATCCAGAAACACAAACCAATTACACACTCGGGCCTGGGTGAGCCTTGTCTTACTAACACACATTTTCCCGGAGACTCGCTCAGTGTCCTAATGTAGAGCGCCGCGAGCCTACGGGCAGACGAGCAGGGAGGTTGCTGGTTCCCGTCCCTCATGCAATATGGCCTCAGACATCCCCTCCCATCACTCCATGGCTGTGAATCAGGTTTTTAATGAAGTGTTAAGAATGTGCACACTTTTGCCCATCTGCACAGTGTCCACGTGCAAAGCGATGCAAGTAGAAATCATTTCACTGTCTTTCTCTAGATGCCATTAGCCCCTTTATTATTATTCTGCTTTGAGTTTCTCATTATCACATTGCTTTCACTGCCTTCCCTTTTCTCTTAGACACAGTCATTATGTAGGAACAAATGTTGACATAGCAACAGGGATGTTATACAGTGATATTTTAAGTTCTGGAGTCGCTGCGGTGTTTTAATGGCTGTTAGATGAAAATGTTGGTCAGGGGTAGGATTCGTCGAGTCCTTCAGTTCAAACACCTGCACAGATGTTTGCCTCTGCCCGTTGATACGACACAGAGGAGGAAAAACTCTACTTTATGGCTCAGTCGCACTAAAATAAAAATGCCTGATGATTGCATGGAGTTTTTCCACTTTTGTTGACTGAATGCAAGTAGTTGTGGCAACCATGTCTTTGCCTGAGTGTGCAAGACCCTCAACCTCTGGGCAACCACGGCGATTGCAAGGCGACTTCAAAGCCTGCCTGGTGGGAGGCGACCTGTCTGTCACAGATGGATTGTTAGATCTCTGTTTATCTTTTTGTATCTATTCATGAACACAGTCAGTTTGGACCAATTCCTGCATAACAACAAGATTGTGGAGTGTCGCGCTGCAGTGAAATCGCTGCCCTGCAGACTCTAAAAAGAGTAGTTAGTGTAAGTTTCTCTGGATGCTGTCAGCAACAGATTTGTGATTTTTGCAAATTTATCACAGTTAATTGCCGCGTTATAACGAACAGACTGCACACATTTGTCAACTTCACCGTATTGAATCCCAAACTGACGCAGGTGAACTCCAACAGCCTTTTATCGGCTTGATGCACAAAAGTCCCTTTAAAAACTTGTTTCGTGTTTCCACGGAAACCAACGAGAAGCACGCTCATTGTGCACAGTAGGAATAATGCCGGTCATGCTGCAGTCTCCAACCAGTGTTTTCCTACTGTGACTGAAGCATAACGATAGTTAGAGCAAGTCAGACACTCTGTTCTGGTGGTTTCAGCACTGGTCTCTGAAGGAGACTGAAGAAGTCACGTGGACGAATAACGAAACGTTTGTCCCACTGAAAACATTTTGAGATTCCCTGACCTGGATGATTGAGCATGCATCAAGACATTACTTCAGAAGTTCTTTCTAAATGCTCACTATGTTTGCATGGGAACAACACAGAACCATTGTGAAGGAGACACACATGTGTTACCCAGTGTCTTGTGCACACACACTTTCACTTGAATGGAGGCAACTCGGGTTTCTAACTTGACCGAGGATACATCAGCATCTGGACTCGAGGAGTCAGGGATCGATCCACCGACCTTCTAATATATAGACTGTCTGAGCTGCAGGAGGCGGTCTGGCCCAAAATCCTCGTCTTCCTTTTTCATCTGTTTTGATTTAATGACATGTTTCATTCTGTAAGACCTTAAAAACATGAATGTCTGAGATCACAAACTCAACAGGAAAGTGTTCCTGAGGTCACAGATCACGTGAGCAGAGTGCTCGTATTCCTATTGATCTGTTTACAGCTGGTCAGCAGGGGGCGCCGAGGAGTCAGCCATGCTGGTCATACAAAGAATCTATGTTATCTGTTTACATGTGGTCACATATGTAAGTGAAGTTCGCACGCATCTTAACACGATAAAGAGGTCGTTCTGTTCTTAGTTCGTGTCACAGCACATCAGCAAGTTTAAGCGACGCCGCGCTGACAACAGTTTGTCACGTGTTTCTGACGTAACCTTAATCTGAACTCAACCTCGGCTCAACCTTAGCTTTAGCTTACGAGCACAGGCAGGCGGGTTCCCACAGTGTGAGTGTGTACACAGATTTATGTCCCCACAACATGGCTGATAGTTACACACCGACACGCACACAATGAGCAGGTGTTGCCCTGATGTGTGCGTGTGTGTAATTACTGAGCTCAACAGTTAATCACAGAACATTATTAATTACAGCAGAGTGATACACTGACCTCCTCCTGTGTGAGGAGGTTTGACAAAGCTGCACGTGTGTGTGTGTGTGTGTGTGTGTGTGTGTGTGTGTGTGTGTGTGTGTGTGTGTGTGTGTGTGTGTGTGTGTGTGTGTGTGTGTTCCCTTGTGGCTCCATGTTCTGAGCTTTATAAATCAGTTACTTCCACTTGCTCAGCCTGTTATGAACCACAGCATCTGCAGCGCTGTAGCTGGAGGCTACAGAAGCCCACAGGGGACATTTACAGCGGAGTAAAGAGTAGCCAAATAAAAAGCCCCTCTCATGCAAAGACACTGTTACGCAACTGTTAATTTACTTTACATTCATTTGGCTTCAACACCGTCGGCGGTGCCACCTGGAGGCTGCAGTGTTCATTACAGGAAGGATTATTTCCCTTTTTTGGTAAATAAAGGGCGCAAGAGGAAAAGTAAGGATTTTGAGACACAAGGAGGGACCCACCGTCACCTTAATATACCCAGAGATTTTCATCATTCAAAAACTTAAATATGAAATGTTTCTTGTATTCGTTTGTTTTTCTTCCTCTGGTCTCTGTGATATTTCACGCCGCTCTGGAGCAGGAAAGCATTTGTTGGTCTGTCGGTTTGAAAGCAGTCAGTGAGTCAGGGAGACAGTCAGGTCAGTGAATCATGTGGTCGTTCTTCACCCCGCTCCTCTTCCTGCTCCTTCATGTGCGGGTGTCAGACCGTGACACCGACCTCGTCTCACTGGGAGTCGCCGCCTGTTGTGTCACCCTGCTGCACCCTCACTTCCTGTTTGTCGTGGCTGTTGTTTACACCGCAGCCTGCCGGGTCGTGTGGTCACTCGGCCTACGGGGAGCGATTCAAAATCTCAGCTCCTCTTACTTTTATATTTTAAAAAGCTGAGATGTGAAGGAACGAGTGTTGACAGTGACAAAGAGAGCAGCCAATGACAATGACAGCTGTCATATTTGTCATCATTATCATTGTCCTGACCTCCACCTCATCATAACACCCAGCAGCAGTGGGGTGGAGGGGGGGGTCTGACATGAGATGGGGTATTTTGGTGTGTAGTGTGATTTAATGTGTGTGTGTGTGTGTGTGTGTGTGTGTGTGTGTGTGTGTGTGTGTGTGTGTGTGTGTGTGTGTGTGTGTGTGTGTGAAAGCTAAATCTGCTTAGCTGAGAGACAAAACTCCACCTTATTGTACCGTCAGCTTGTCAACTCTTGGCACTCAGCTGGTGTGACATAAGAGGATGCTGGTGATTGGGTGAGATGGAGGCAGATCATTGGCTGTGGGGACCACTAAAGGAAGCTCTTGAAAGAAAAAGAAGGCGCCTCTAATTTAGCAAAAACTGAACTTTGAACAGATGCAAAGTTGTGTACGGGTTATTTATCTTCCAGACTGAACCCGTAGGGACTGAAATCTTTAGGGAGTCTTTGCCGCACCCTTCCTCTGAGATTTTATGTCAACAGATAAAGAAAAAGAAGCTGTTCTCCAATAAAAACCAAGTTTGGATCAGAAGAGGACAGCTGACGGGTACCTGCAGCCGGGTGGAGAGGGGTTCTGGGAGTAGCTTAAGAAAAACTTGGGTGTGGGAGGAGTTTAGTGCGACCATGAAACAAAGCTTTCGGTCTGTCTCGAAGTGATTCTGGCGAACCCTCAGGAGGGGGAAGTAGTGCTGTACTCACGAGTGGCAGAAATAAGCTTTATCTCCCTTAGAGCTAAGGTGAGGATCTCAGTCATTCAGGAGGGACTTGGAGCCGATCTGCTCCTCCCCCACTCCGAAAGGATCCAGAGGTGGTTAAGGCATCTGACTAGGATGCCTCCCGGACACCTCCTGGGTGAGGTGTTTCAAGCATGTCCCAGAGCCAGACCCAGGACACACTGGAGAAGTTATATCTCTGAGCTGGCTTGGGAATGCTTCAGATGAGCTGGAAGAGGTGGACAGGGAGTGGAAGGTTCTCTGTTTAGACTGCTGCCACTGCAACCAGACCCAAACAAGCAGCAGAAAATGGATGGATGGAGTCTTCTTATTTAATGTCAGAGTAAGCTAACTGTGATGTCTGCATGCAAATAATTAAGCATTAAATTGAAGTTCATAAAATGAGGACATTAAATTGTGTTTGATTGGAGGTGCAGCCCAGGTTCGACTTTGTGACGTGAATATTTCAGGTCTCCTGCTCCTGTGGGAAGCTGCCTGCCGAACTGACTGATTGTCTTTATATTCTGCGTCTGTTTGGCTCGTTGGTGGAGGCGACTGTTAGTCGTGGGAGGACAGCAGTTGAGAGAGACGCAGTGTGTGTTATTAATTACAAGTGAGTGTGCCCAAGCTCGGGTGTATCAGTGTGGGCTTGTGCAGGAAGTGCAGTCATTGCTTTGACACTGTAACCTGCATAAATCAGATTTCTAATCATCATCTATGTGTGTGTGCAGGCACAGGAGTCTGCTTCCAATCAACTTAGTGTGTGTGTGTGTGTGTGTTGTTAGTTACTGCCCCTGGCTATGAATGCAGGATACCAAACAGAAACAGCGTGTGACGTCTTCTGTGTGTGGATGAAAAATTTGAAAGGAATACCAGATATTTATCAGAAACTATGGTAAATATGAGCAGCTGTACTGCGTAGCGTGTGTGTGTGTGTGTGTGTGTGTGTGTGTGTGTGTGTGTGTGTGTGTGTGTGTGTGTGTGTGTGTGTGTCCTCTCCCCCGGACTCATGTGGTTTCTCAGGAAAAACAAGCTGCTGCGCAGAGCCAAGGTTTACATGTGAGTGTTGCTGTGTTTATGTGCTGCAGCAGGTTAATATGTGCTGTGCTGCTCTCACTCTAATATAATTCTACAGTGTGACGTGTTGTTGTGGTTGTACAGGCAGGTTTTTGCAGGATCATCCTACAGTGCAGACTGCTGGGTTGTTTTTATAATGGAGTCCAGTCATGTTTGTGGTATTTTATGCATTTAACCTCCTAAGACCCGAATTCTTCCACAGTTTTTCTTTGATATTTGGGCTGATTGGGACCTGATGAATGTAAAAACAAAGAATTACCAGATTTTTTTTTTTACCTTATTTTTGTTTTTAAGAAAAATGAGAGCCACAAATGAGGATATTAGTTTACAATTTTGATAGAACAGTAGCAGCATAATGTCCTCGTTAGTGCATATCAGGCCCATGTAGAGCAAAATTGAGTATTTTGGTCTAAATAACCCAAAATGTGATGTCCACATATGTGGACGGCAGGTCCTGGGAGGTTAAAAGAGAAAGTAGAGCGCTCTAAGCTGTGTGTAAGAGATCGATGTTCTCCATTTGTCCATAAAGTCCCGCTGTGACGCCTCAGCTTCAGTGTTTTGGCCGTTACCGTGTTGGTTTTTAGAGGCGGCGTGCAGTGAGCAGCATCCATAAACAGCATCCACAGACTGGTGTGCATGTGGGATGCACCCAGTCTGTTAATTAGTGCTAAGAAACACACGAATGTGATGCTAGAAATTCACCCACAGCTTGGACAGTCTTTATCAAGGAAGCCATACTACTTGTCAGATAATTCAAAATGCACCAACATCACAAACACAGCTGAGAGTTTATCACAGACACTTTCAGCCAATAGGATGCTTCACTCTTCTGTCTTTTACATTATGCATATGTAACTTCACGTCCTGGATCTCATACTCGGAGAAATCTATGAAATTCTCTGCAATAGCTTTTTTTCTGCAAGTCAAGCTGAACAACACTGAGGAAAAAACACTGCAGTATTTTTATTTATTCATTTTTTAGTGTCTTAATACTGAGCGGCTCACATCCACCAGTATCAGGTCCATCTTATATAGATATAAGCTCAGACCCCCCCACCACCCACCTCCACGTCTGTACAGCGGGATTTACCACAAGCCTGCAAACAGCCTCCGTGCACGACTCGCAGAGCCAGGCTGCAGTCAATTATGTTGGAGTCTTTCATGTAATCTGTGCTGTTTGCTGCGCAGGAGGAGACGATGCAAAGACATAATGTTAGATAACAACATTATCTGGGGAGTCCCTGGGGGGAGGGGTGGGAGTAAGTAGTTCTAGGAAGTATTCATAATCACAATATCGGCAAAATCCTAAATGCTCCATAACGAATAAAGTTCCAGCTCACCCCTAAATTCAGATTTATGTGTCTTATGTCCGGCCTGTTGTGCTTTTATTCATCTTGATGTCCAACCTTGCTCTGAGCAGTTTCATGCAGGAAATGTTTGTTTTCCAGCGGCGACATCCCCCAACCAGAAGGAGCGTGCCGCTAATAAACCCTCCAGCTCTGAAGCGTGGGAGAGTCATCGGGATTTACATCCTGTCACTGTCGCAGGCGTCAGTTGTGGATGGAGGCATCCTTCTGTAGTGGCACAGCTGGTGGCGTAGTTCGATAGAAGGAAAATTGTGTAACCGGGTCGTGTTGCTAAGCAAATGCATTTTGGGGAGGCGGCTTTGAACACACGCACAAGATGAGAGCCGTTAACTTCATTGTTTTTAAGAGAATGCAGACAAACACAACAGAACAAGGAAAACCCTACCAAGACATGAATGTTTAAAACTATTTAAAGCAGATGCTTTCCTTCTGATTTCTGCAGTTGTCATTAAAGATGTTAAATGCAAAAACATCCAGTTCAAATATTTCATTTCTTCACAGAGACACGTTCCAGACCTGTGAATTGCAAACCAGTTTTTCCCAGTTAAGAGTTGGAAGGAGAAATTTCCAGAGATAGAAGTTTGCAAAGCAGAATCTGGCGCAGATGTGATGGTTTCTAATGTCAGGGTCACCTGAAGTTTACCGTCTGACCTCAGTGAAGTGTAGCAGCCTGCCAAAAGAGGCGCGGGGCTCAGCGCACAGCTGGGATATAAATCAAACACACCTCTCCTCACCTACATCTGGCTCATCCTCGGCTGGCTGAGGAGAGCAGAGGAACACCTGCTTATTGGTTGGAGAGCTAATGGGTCAACTTCAGATTTCCTTGTTAAAGTTTGACGTGTTTAATTACAAAGTTGCAGAAGAGCAGAAGTGTTTTTCTGCCCTTATCTCTAATAAACTTATCAGCAGTTATAGGTGATAACGTTGCAGGTATAAGGTCTCACATCACTCCCCCTGACTGTGATCTCCCTGTTCCCCAAATATTTTGCTGATTTTGACCACTTTGAGACTTTTTCTGAAGTGATCGGTCATCTGAAGCCTGCTGTGTGCTCCCTAGATGTCCCATCTGTACAACGAGGTCTTGGACGCTGTCGGGGACTGCTGAGTTTTAAACATGCCATCATTCTGCCGTCTGTCAAAGAAGCTTTAGGCCGATCCCTAAGCTGCCCTTTCTGTCTAAGATACTGGAGAAAGTTGTTTTCCACCATCTCCAGGCCCCGGTGGAAATAAATACCTGACACGAATATCAGACTGAAATATTTCAGTCCAGTTTCACAGCACAGAATCAGCACTTTGAAAGGTTTTTGATGATCTTTTAGTAATTGGAGATTCAACCATTTTCATGCTTTCAGCTGCTGCATTCGATACAGTGGATCGTGTTTCCTGGTCTGTGCACCGCAGAGATGTGTGTGTTTCACAGGCAGAGGTTTTTCTGTCACGTTGGTGGGTTTTCATCATCACCTGCTCCACTCTCATGACCTCCATTCTTGGTCCTGTACTCTTTTCACTTTCTATGCTCCTGATTTCAATTTTCCAAAAATATGGAATTGAATTTCCTTGTTATGCATCTGACTCACACTCTGTCTGCATACCACGGCTCCTCTGACAGCTTTGCTGGACTCGCTGCCATGAAATCATGGATGGCGCTAAACTCGTTGAACCTGAACAAGTGAAAAACTAAAGTGAGACTGTTCAGACCTCTGTAAATAACTCAGTTCTGCTTTCTCATCTGCAACTCCTGACGGTGCACCAGTTTCCTGTTTTGGGGGGGGGCATGTAAACGAGAATGAACAGCTTGTAGAACTGGGGGAGACGTATATAGATGAGAACCGAAAACAGCGTGTTTGGCAGCGTGGTCCCGCTCCTGAAATTCGATACTTTATTTCCAGTTGTTGGTTTTTAAGTCTTTAAATGTGCTAGCGCCTTCTTACCTTTCTGACCTTTTAACAGTGCATGTTCCCAAAAGATCACTGAGGTCAGCTGAGCAGACACTTCTAGTTTCACAGATGAAAACATGCCCTTAAACTTCAGAACGGTCTGGGCAATTAAAACTCGCATCTTTAAATCTTGACATTTCATTTTTCTTTCATTTATTTATGTTCTGTTATGCAGCACTTTGGTCAACACTTGTTCTTAAAAGTGCTCATAAATAAACTGACTTGAGTTATTCGGTCATATCCACACATGTGGCTTTGTGCATGAAGGGATGCAGATACGTGCCAGGAGCTTCGGTGAATGTCCACAAACGTCAGAATGGGGAAAAATGAGGCGTCAGGATCTCTGAGTACTGCCTGAGCGTCACTCTTTATAGGAGTGTTGAGCAGAAAAGCATCTCTGCACATCTCTTAGCCCTGCACAGGTCGAAGCAGATATATGATGCATAGGCTCACCTGAGCTAAACAAATCAGTGCGGCCTGATGAGGCTGCACGCCTGTTGTTGACAGCTCAGGATTCGCTGTCTGTGGCGTGAATCAGTGGACCCACCTGCCTTGTGCATATAGTCGGGACTAGTAGTGGTGTGATGCTTGGTGTTTTTTCTTGCTGCACTTTTGGCTTGTTAATACGAATCAGTCACGTTTTCCTTGCCACACACTGGCCTCAGTATTTCAGCTGCAGACACACTTTAATAACTATGGACGCTACTTTGAGTCATGATGCACAAAGTAAAAGCTGCCTCAAGTTGCTTCGGTGGACTTCAGTGGCAGGCTAGTCACCGTTTGCGTGGGGACCATCGCTGACATAAACCCAGTGTCAAAAATTGCAGTTCCTCTAACGTCCGCTTGAATCTGGCTTCAAACATGAGACTCGGACGTTAAAAACACAGCAGAAATAAACACGTTACAGCCTGATACACTGCAACATGTTGTGGTGTCTATAGCTAATTTCTGTCTTTATAACAACTTTCAGCTCCGCTAATTTGAGCCACTTAATTAGACTCTGTTCTGACAAATAATATGGCTTCAAAATGACTTGTTGTGAGGTAATTGCATGCTTATCTAGATGTTATTTAGCAGGTGTCTGTGTCTTTGCAATGCATCGATGCATCTAACCAGGCTTGCTGGTGTTCTCCCTTTTCTCCACTCTACCCTTCATCCAAAGACTGTCGCCTCTGCTTTCAGTAAAATCGGGATGAAAACAGCCATCAAGCTAAAGTGGAGTTTGCAAAATGAGATTTCAGAAACCAGTGGGTGACTCCACTGTGACCACGAGTTTCACACAGTCTGTGATCTGAACCCGTCAAACAGTCCTGAAGAGAGGACTGATTTGAACGTCCTCACTTTGAAAGAAATGTCCTTTTTCCCAAGGTCTTAAACTCACTTCGGTCCTCATAAAGCTAGCTGTGCAAACACACAGACACACACATTGTCTCCCACACACTCACGCTGTGCTTCTCGCAAACACGCACTGCACACCCACATTCACATATACTGTACACCCACACACACACATATACACACACACTCACACTGCTGTTGCCATGAGTCACCCTCATGTGACTCTGTGTGTGTGTGTGTGTGTGTGTGTGTGTGTGTGTGTGTGTGTTTGCTAGCTTGGCACTGCCCACGTTAGCTTCTGTGCCAGCTTCACGGGTGTCTTAGATTAACACTGAAGAGCCTCTTTGATGATGAAACACACGCCCGTCGCACAGATTGCTCCTCTTTTCTCTTCTCTCTTCGTCTCCTTTATTTATCAATAAGTTGATTGATCTTCTGTGTCGCAGCGTTTCTCTTAGCAGTAATCTGCATCAGTCTGTCCGAGACGTCTCTGTTGAGGCATTAAACACAGTGAACTGCTAGGTGACCACAGTATGATGGTCTAATACATTTTGTCCAGTTTCATCTGGATTAATCCAGTTCATGACAGGTAGTTCAGGAAACGTGGTTTTGTTTTGTCCCTTTTTCTGTTTATTCTGCTTTGATCCAATTGTTCCACGTGGTTTTGATTTGGCCAATTAAAAGTGATTTCAATGTGAGTGTGCAGCTAAATCCATAAAACATGAAAGAGAATCCCAATCAGTCATTTGGAGTCAGTGGGGAGAAAGAACTCCCTCTGAATGGGAGTAGGCCGAAAGACAGAAAAGAAGAGCGTTTTATTTGGTTTTACTCTGGATTAAGTCTTTTCCCTAGCTTTCCATGTGTTGGTCTGAACATCCCATTTGGTTTGATTTGGTCCACTTCATCTGAATCTGTGATTTGTTCAGACTGGGTTGTTCCACTTAGGCCAGATTAGCGCCAGCTGCTCTTTTATTCCACTTTTCCGGTTTTAGTCCGTTTTATTCTGGGTTAAGCCAAATTCCTATTGGCTTTGTTTAACTGGTCCGACTCATTCCTTTTGTTTGCTTTAGTTCTGTTTAGTCTGGAGCCTGTCAGCTGGATAAGTGGAAGAAGAGATGGACGGATGGATGGATGGATGGATGGATGGATGGATGGATGGATGGATGGATGGATGGATGGATGGATGGATGGATGGATGGATGGATGGACGGATGGATGGATGGATGGATGGATGGATGGATGGATGGATGGATGGATGGATGGATGGACGGATGGATGGATGGACAGATGAATGGATGGACGGATGGATGGATGGATGGATGGATGGATGGATGGATGGATGGATGGATGGATGGATGGATGGATGGATGGATGGATGGATGGATGAATGGATGGACGGATGGACGGATGGATGGATGGATGGATGGACAGATGAATGGATGGACGGATGGATGGATGGATGGATGAATGGATGGACGGATGGATGGACGGATGGATGGTTTTGCTGGGTTTCTTCAAGCTTAGACCCAGTTAGGTGCAGTTGAACTTTTGTTCCACTGTGTTTGGGTTGTAACTGTGATTAGGCCATTTAATAAATGTCAGTAACATTCTTTTGTGGTTTGTTTTATTGGAGTTTGCTACAGTTTTGGTCTTTTTCATTCAGTTTGTATTTATCTGACTTAGTCTTGCTGATCCAGCTGATTTACTCTGTTCAAAGGGTTTAATTTGACCCTTTTGATGTGTTTAGTTTGTTTTTATGTAAGGTCCAGTTTTGTGGTTTGGTTTTTGGAGGTGGATATTCTGGACAGAGGGATGATGAGGATGGAGCTGCCGGGCGGGAGGAAAACAGGAAGATCTGAGAGAAGATTCATGGATATAGTGAAAAAGGACCTGCAGAGTGTTGGTGTGATGGAGTGAGATGGAGGCAGAGATTTATCTGATTATGGTCGATTTGAACAAACACGTTCCAGTTCGTTGCAGTCAGGATTAGGCCAGTTTACTCTGGTTTGGTCCAGTTTGTCAGGTAAAGTGTGGTTTGTTCTGTTAGTTTGTCCGGTTTAGTCAGTGTGCAGCTATTTTATCTGAATCTATTCATCTTTCTCTTTTCCCTTTCTTCCAGTTTGCTCTTTAACCTCCTTTCCTTCCTTTCCCTTCTCTTCCTCCCCACCTCACCATCTGTCCAACAGATTTCCTTTCTTCTTTTCCTTTTCTTTAAGTCCATTCTTCCGCCTTCTTGCCGTCCTGATTCTGTTCTCAGTTGTTTGGATCAAGTTTCCTCCTCCTTCTCTGCATCCCACAGCTTCTCTCCCACCTTCTGTTTCATTATTTCAGCGTGATTTCACCTGAAATCAGCAGCATCTGCAGATGGATAACCCGTCCTCTCGTTCTCCTCATGTTTTTGTCTCTTTCCTCGCAGTGTGGAGGGCGACTCTCAGTGTCCGGAGGCACTCACCTTTTCTGATTCATCCTTTGGCCATCCACCTCCCTTCCATCGCTATAGCAACAGCCCCCTCTCCAGCCCCTGTGACCCCTACGGCTCTCCCTCCTCCGGTGGGCCCCTGGGAGCCTCCCACACACATACACAGGTACCGACCCTAAAACACATGCACCGTCTATCTGCAGCTACTAAAGGTGTCTGAAGTTTATTCTGAAGCTTATGAAAGGAGGTGTCGCCTTCAGCCACATTTGTAAAAATCCTAATCCCCTCTGTGAAGAGCTCGGTGGCCCCGTTCTGCTGTAGTGGGACATTTAAGGTGGAAGGGCTCGCTTCAAATGAACACAAAGTTGATCTAAACCAGCAAACATGGTTGAAACAGCAGCGATATCTCGTGGGTCACCAGGGCAGGGGAACAGATGTTGATGCTGTATGACAGAGGTCCAGAGCTCAAACCGTGGATCAAATTATTCCAACGAATAACTTAAACACATTGATCTCTTTTTTAATCCAACGTTCGGCTGAGAGATAATTAAACTAAACCCTTTACTTTTTTTTTGACCAAATTAACAGTCTGACAGTAAAACCTGTATCAGTGGATTATGTGTACTGTCTCCCTGAAGTTACCCTGAATAAATAAAAGCAGAAGTAAATCAAATCTGATTACATGTCTTCTCATCATGTCCTCTTCCAGGGCAGCTCACCCATCTCGCCCCCCAGCCCAGCGAGCCTCGCCTGGGCTCAGCGCAGCCGACACCAGCCAGCCAGCCTGGCGCTCCGCAAGCAAGAGGAGGAGGAGAGCAAACGCTGCAAGGCTCTATCTGACAGCTATGAGCTCTCTACAGACCTCCAGGACAAGAAGGTACAATGCCACAACAAGTCGGCCTCATAAGTAACACCTCTAAAAACACCACTGGAGCGGTTCCTGTGAGAGGTTTTCCATGTAATCGCCTCCATTACAAAGCAGCCTTTTCAATCACCCGCAGGGTAGAGGACACATCAGGACACCTTTATTTTCTGCCCTTCCTTTTATCCGTAATGCACACAGAGGCAGAGACACAGCAACGTGGAGCATGGACCAATAAGGAGGTTTACATAGGGAAGAGAAAAATTAGTGAAAGAATACAGTGGGGCAAAAAAGTATTTAGTCAGCCACCGATTGTGCAAGTTCCCCCACCTAAAATGATGACAGAGGTCAGTAATTTGCACCAGAGGTACACTTCAACTGTGAGAGACAGAATGTGAAAAAAAAAATCCATGAATCCACATGGTAGGATTTGTAAAGAATTTATTCGTAAATCAGGGTGGAAAATAAGTATTTGGTCAGTAACAAAAATACAACTCAATACTTTGTAACATAACCTTTGTTGGCAATAACAGAGGTCAAACGTTTACTATAGGTCTTTACCAGGTTTGCACACACAGTAGCTGGTATTTTGGCCCATTCCTCCATGCAGATCTTCTCGAGAGCAGTGATGTTTTGGGGCTGTCGCCGAGCAACACGGACTTTCAACTCCCGCCACAGATTTTCTATGGGGTTGAGGTCTGGAGACTGGCTAGGCCACTCCAGGACTTTCAAATGCTTCTTACGGAGCCACTCCTTTGTTGCCCGGGCGGTGTGTTTTGGATCATTGTCATGTTGGAAGACCCAGCCTCGTTTCATCTTCAAAGTTCTCACTGATGGAAGGAGGTTTTGGCTCAAAATCTCACGATACATGGCCCCATTCATTCTGTCCTTAACACGGATCAGTCGTCCTGTCCCCTTGGCAGAAAAACAGCCCCATAGCATGATGTTTCCACCCCCATGCTTCACAGTAGGTATGGTGTTCTTGGGATGCAACTCAGTATTCTTCGTCCTCCAAACACGACGAGTTGAGTTTATACCAAAAAGTTCTACTTTGGTTTCATCTGACCACATGACATTCTCCCAATCCTCTGCTGTATCATCCATGTGCTCTCTGGCAAACTTCAGACGGGCCTGGACATGCACTGGCTTCAGCAGCGGAACACGTCTGGCACTGCGGGATTTGATTCCCTGCCGTTGTAGTGTGTTACTGATGGTGACCTTTGTTACTTTGGTCCCAGCTCTCTGCAGGTCATTCACCAGGTCCCCCCGTGTGGTTCTGGGGTCTTTGCTCACCGTTCTCATGATCATTTTGACCCCACGGGATGAGATCTTGCGTGGAGCCCCAGATCGAGGGAGATTATCAGTGGTCTTGTATGTCTTCCATTTTCTGATGATTGCTCCCACAGTTGATTTTTTCACACCAAGCTGCTTGCCTATTGTAGATTCACTCTTCCCAGTCTGGTGCAGGTCTACAATACTTTTCCTGGTGTCCTTCGAAAGCTCTTTGGTCTTGGCCATGGCGGAGTTTGGAGTCTGACTGTTTGAGGCTGTGGACAGGTGTCTTTTATACAGATGATGAGTTCAAACAGGTGCCATTCATACAGGTAACGAGTGGGGGACAGAAAAGCTTCTTACAGAAGACGTTACAGGTCTGTGAGAGCCAGAGATTTTCCTTGTTTGAGGTGACCAAATACTTATTTTCCACCCTGATTTACGATTAAATTCTTTACAAATCCTACCATGTGAATTCATGGATTTTTTTTTCACATTCTGTCTCTCACAGTTGAAGTGTACCTCTGGTGCAAATTACTGACCTCTGTCATCATTTTAGGTGGGGGAACTTGCACAATCGGTGGCTGACTAAATACTTTTTTGCCCCACTGTATGTATTTACTTTCAAATGAAGCAAAAGTAAAGGTATATAGTTAGAAATGTTAGCAGCTAAGGAGCAGAGCTGCCTTTGGAGGCACGAGGCGTCATTTAACAAACCTCCTTATTGGTCCGTGCTCCTTTTGTTTCCACTGCAGTTTAGGAACCGTCAGATGTGCCGAGCGGTGTAATAATTTTCGGTTTACTCACTAAAAACACAAAACTACACACATCGTAACACGCAACATCACAAAGGTTTGCTGAAAGTTTCTGCTGTTTTGTTTCCTGTTTCCTGTAAATGCAAAGATCGTTTCTGCTCCTCCCTCTCTGTTTGGTTGCGTGATCGTACGGCCTGATAGGTGGAGATGCTGGAGAGGAAGTACGGGGGCCCGTTCGTGTCCCGGCGGGCAGCGAAGACGATCCAGACGGCGTTCAGGCAGTATCGCATGAACAAGAACTTTGAGAGGCTTCGCAGCTCCGCCTCAGAGAGCAGGATGACCCGCCGCATCATCCTGTCCAACATGAGGATGCAGGTACACACACTCTCACACACACTTGTAAAAAAGCACATAATGAAACACACCAGGTTCTGCTCGGTTTGTTCTAATGATGCGTTGTTTCTTCGGTGGCTGCAGTACTCATTTGATGAGCGTCAACCACAGGGTCAGGGACCGCCAGGTCAGCAGGGCTCAGAGGACGCCGGAGATGTGGACGACTCGTTCTCTAAGCAGGTAGAGATGTTTGAGCATCTTCAACAGTCATGAAAAATGTTTAAAGAACACGGTCTGAAGTACACATGTGCAAAACGTGCACAGCATTATTACAATAAAGGAATATAATTATAATTCATTCATAAAAGAGTTTGTTGATACATAGTAATTATTATTCCTCAGGCAAAAAAGGATGTGGGGGTATTGTTATTACCCCACCAAGCTGCAAGGATGGATGGATGGATGGGCGGGGGCTGCCTGGACATTTAAGATTGTGACTGTGATAACTTGAAAACGAGGCAACGTAGAATCTTCAAATTGATGCCATAGGTGTAGCTACTAAAACTCTTAGAACTCAAATCTCAGTAACCTTGACCTAAAGGTCTGAGTTCAGAGGTCAAATCTTCTGAAAATCTTGTGAATGAAATAACTTGAAAACGAGGTGACGTAGGATTTTGAAATTGATGCCATAGGTGTGTCTGCTTGGAGAAGTTTATCGAGTAAAACACCTTCATGAACCTAAAGAAGTCCAGTTGCTTCTTTTTAAGTCATCAAAAGGCCTGAGTTATAGCTCAGGACCATCCGACCTTTTAAAAGTAATATGTAAAGTTTCAAAAGTAATCTCAGACTTGCTGCTGATCAATGAAAATAAACTCATTTTGTCATAGTCTGTACATTTTTTAGTTCACACATAATACTATCTAGATTATTAAAGTCTTTGAGTCTTTGAGATTCTCCAAAGCTGAAACAAAACTGCTCAGTTTGGTTTATAAAGCTACTAAATCAGAGGTTGCCAGTAAATACAATAGGAATCTGGGGAAGCTTTATTTTCAGCAGTTAACCTCTAGAAGTGTTTGAGTATTCTGAGTTTAAAAGGGAGAAAATCTCTGCTAAATGTTGGATGGTCTTAAAAGAGTCGCGATTATTGGAAAATGAATTGGCCCAGACAAGGATCCCTGTGGAGCCCCACAAACAAGCTTTCAACTACAGGACTGTTAGCAGCTGCTGTCCCAGCGGTCAGGGCAGCAATTAACACTGAAACAGTCACTGAAGTGCAGGTTTGGAAGTAAATGTTCATTGATTGGGACCAATGGATGCTGAGGAATCTCCGTCCTCTGAGACAGGAGATGCGTTTCAAAGTTTTAGAAAATGCTAATAGGCGGACCTTAACATATTTGTATGCGTAGATGTTTCAAATTAAAAGCCCGCTGGATTGTGCAGGAACTGTTACCTTGAGCCTAAAACCGAACAAATAAATATCCGCGTAGGCGAGGCACTCAGTGTGAGGATTGGAGGAGTCATTCTTTTCCTGATAAGCAGAAAAGTAATCGTTTTAATCCTTTCCTAACCAGAAACGATTTTCTGTTTTTGCCCCTTTCCTGACTCATCTTCCATCTTCCATTTTTGTGCCTCCGAGTACTCATGTCATTTGCAAACATGATTTTATCCTTTTTTATGCAAATGACACACACACAGATGTATATTATATTAAAAACTAACAAAGAAGTCAGCCTAACTCAGCTGATATCTTGTTTATCTGTTATAAAGTGCTGGATGTCCCAGAGTTTCCTGAAGCTAAATGAAAATGAATCAGAAGTGATTAGAGCGGATCCCCGGGAGTCTCTTCCCATCCTGCGGCAGATTCTTGGCCGTCTCTCAGCAAAGGTCAAACAAACAGAAAGAAACATGAGTGCAGATTTCCACAGCCGTCTTTCTCCTGACAGGAGTTGTGCAGCGATTTTCTTCTTCTGACCTTCTCATCGTCAGCTCGGGATATTTTTTCTCTGTATTTTCTGTGTCGTGACGTTACGTTCGTGCACTGCAGGTTAAGTCCTTGGCAGACTCCATGGACGACTCCCTCACCTGCCAGTCCGGCCGTGAAGACTCGCAGGAAGCGGGAGGAGATGGAGAGGAGGACGATGACGAGGACGAAGAGGAGGGCGATGAGGAGGAAGAAGAGGAGGAGGAAGAAGGGGAAGAGGACGAGGAGGAAGACGAGGAGGAAGACTACAGACAGTGTGCGTGGCGCAACAGCACGACATCTTCCCGACGTGCTGCAGGCCGGACGGGGGGAGGAGGAGGGAGGGCGGGGGCAGGAGGAGGTGCCTCCATGCATGAGGACAGCACCGCTACCTCCTTCAGTGATGTCACCCTGTACATGGATGAAGGCTGCCTCCCCTCCTCGCCGCTGTCCCGTCCCGCCTCCAGCTCTGATACAGAGTACTGGGGAGGAGGGGGAGGAGGAAGTGCAGGGGGGAGAGAAGACAGCAGGGAGACGGAGGGAGGCAGCAACACGAGCCGGAGGAGCAGCACCCCCTGCACAGAGTGTCGGGGCGAGTACAGAGGCAGGGGTGGAGGAGGAGGACATCTCCCCGTCCTGACCATCGAACCGCCCAGCGACAGCTCAGTGGACATGAGCGACAGGTCAGCAGCACTTAAACGTCTCGTTTCACTTTCTGGATGAACTCGTTCAGAATCTGCATGAAAACAGACGCAGACGCGAGCGTCCTCACCAGGGGGCGCTGTAGGACAAGGTCGCATGCACGGTCAAAACACAAAATTCCTGCAAGACGTTTGAAATTAGTCAATACTTCACATGAACACATGAAGTCCATATTTAAAAGATGAGCTTCCAGCTCGTCCCTGCTGACCCTTAGAAACACTGCAGGAACTTTAATGAATGATTCACTGTAGAGCTGGGCGATATGAGATTTTTTCATATCACGATATGTTTTTTTCATTTCAGGCGATAACGATATCTATCACGATATCAGCCAAATAACTATATTTGTAAGATTTAAATGTGCCGTTGCTCACAAGTAAAATGTGAAATAATCAGCAGCTTGTTTTGATTTAAATATTTATTTCCCATAATAAGTTCAACAGGGTAGATGTACTTAAGGAACATGAGACTTTTTCAGATAAATAAAGGCAAATGTTGCAAACTACACAAAAGGCGATTATTAATTCTAAAAATAAATCTTGGTTTTACAGAAGAACAGACAAAACTGACTAACTTTTGTCAATATCAAATAAACTGAGAACTAAAAGGAAATTCTCGATCTGTCCTTGTTGTATAGCTGAGCTTTTCAAACAGTTTTAACAGTTACGTTAGTCTGACAAAAGCCGAATGACGAATCAGCGCTTCCAGTCAGAGACTGAGCTGCACCGCTTTATTGTATTTCCAGACTTACTTTCGGCACATTTACAGTGAACGCTACTCTGTTTTTTGTCAGACTTGAAATAGCTGACACACCTTCACACTACAGAACTTCTGTGGCTCTTCCGTTCGACAATCTCTCCGGCGTTGGAACCATCGTCTGTTTTCTCTTCGGTAACCTTTGGTCACGCTCGGTTGATTTTTCTCTAGTCGGCGCACTCATTTCCTCCGTTACCCGGGCGGCACGGCGGCTGGCGGCTTCCCAAACAAATACACATGTGCGGCTTGGCACTTGTGCTGTACGTAACAAGTCACGTGACGTGACGCTGCAGCTGGGATTGGTTCGGCTCTGCGCTACTTAATTTGGATTGGCTGTTCTTTTTTATTTTTTTAAGAGGACAAGAGCGGTGAGGCCTATCGCAATAGTTTAATTTTTCTAACGAGAAAAAGTTATTTCGCAATACTTATCGTTATCGTTCTATCGCCCAGCTCTACTTCACCGTCAAGCCTGGAAGCTACGTTCACCTTTTAAAGGAGGTCTAAATGAAAGTGAGACTTTATTAAAGTGCCTGAACCCTGCTGTGTTTCTAATGTAGTGATTTTACTCATATGTTTATAGGCTCAACCTCTAGTTTTACTTTATATAACAGCCTGTATTTTTCCATTCCACATCCTTAAAATCCTCCGTCAGTATGATTACCGCTTTGCTCCATTAGAATCAGGTGACTAGAAGATGTGCAGTCATAATTCATTGTATCGTTCCCATCTTCAGGTCAGAGCGAGGGTCTATCGGACGCCTGGTGTACGAACAGGAGCCGTCAGGAGTCGAGCGGGGAGGAAGTGGGGAGAGGGATAGGAGGGGGGGAGGAGTGGAAGGTGAAAGCGGAGAAGATGAGCGAGGAGGAGGCGGAGGAAGCAGCGAAGCCGAATCTCCGCAGGGAACCATCAAACACAAACCCAACGGTCGCTCGGTCGCCACGGCGCAGGGACAGACTCGCAGCCCCTCCAACGTCCCCCTGCCGATGCCTTCGGCCCGCACCCTGCCCTCGCACCCGCTCCCTCACCCACTCCAGCACCCCCACCCTCACCCTTCACCCATCCCCCACCTCCCCACCATCCTCGACCACCACCCTCAGTACACCCAGCATCACATGATGCACATGCACCACGGACACGGCGGCAGCCCTTACATGCAGCACGCTCACCACTTCGCCCAGCACCACTACCACCACCTGCACCATCAACACCACCACCTCCCTCACGCTTACCCCGAACCCCCTTCTTCCCCACTGCCATCTCCCGTACCGCCCCTCACACCTCTCTCCCCCCTGCCGCCGCTGACGCCCTCGCCGCTGTCCTCGTCCTCCTCTGCGCTCCAAAGCATGGAGGCGCAGCAGCACCACGCTCACCACCCCCACCTCCACCACCACCACCTGCTCTGCTCTGACGGAGACAACGAGAGCGTCAACTCCACCACCACCAACTCCAACGATGACACAACGGTCAACAACTGCAGCTCCGGCTCCTCGTCCCGCGACAGCCTCCGGGAGCCAATCGGAGGAGCTGCGCTGGGAAAGCAGACCTATCAAAGGGAGAGCCGTCATAGCTGGGACTCACCTGCGTTCAACAACGACGTGGTGCAGCGGCGGCAGTACCGCATTGGACTCAACTTATTCAACAAGTAAGAACGTCTGCAAACATAATCCAGAAGAGCAATAATCGGCCTCCTGTGAGTTCAAAGAATCCAGGCATAAGTCAGATCAGTAACACCTGATGTCAGACACAAAAGTACAACATGGAGGAAACTGTCTGCTCATACTGCAGCAAACAGAACAACATATGTAACCCAGCCCCAGTGTGCAATCGGGGCTGCTTAGTGTCAGACCATCTCTTCTTTGTCTGACAACAGTTCAGAGCCTTCTTGGTTGTGTCCTTATTTCTGAGCAGGGGGGTGGAGAGATAAGCACCCACACTGTTAGCAGCAGTGTCATTCAATTCAATTTTATTTCTACAGCGCCAAATCACAACAACAGTCGCCTCAAGGCGCTTTATATTGTACAGTAGATCCTACAATAATAGATACAGAGAAAAGCCCAACAATCATATGACCCCCTATGAGCAGCACTTTGGCGACAGTGGGAAGGAAAAACTCTCTTTTAACAGGAAGAAACCTCCAGCAGAACCAGGCTCAGGGAGGGGCGGGGCCATCTGCTGTGATTGGTTGGGGTGAGAGAAGGAAGACAGGATAAAGACATGCTGTGGAAGAGAGACAGAGATTTATAACAAGTATGATTCAGTGCAGAGAGGTCTGTTAACACATAGTGAGCTTGGAACTTCCTCAGAGTGTCTGGACGACGCTCTGAGGAAGTTAGTGAGTCGTGTTGTTAGAATGTTTCATTCAGCATTAATGATGGCTTCGTGGACGTTTAAGTTACCCGTACTGTTGTTGATAACAAGTTAGATGTTAGCTTTAAATGTTAGATCATGTGGCCTCCATGATCCCAAAAACTGACGTTAGTTTATTTGATGGCTCTCTTCCACAGAGCGTTGTGCTGTCTCCCTCTCCTGACCCCAGCCGGTCCCTCCCTGAGCCTGGTTCTATCAGAGGTTTCTTCCTGTTAAAAGGGAGTTTTTCCTCCACCAAGTGCTTGTTGAGAGGGGGTCATCTGATTGTTGGGGAGTTGACATTCGGGTAGCTGTAGCTCATCTACTAATCTGAAGGTTGATGGTTCTGCATGCCAAAGTATCCTTGGCCATACTGAACCTGATGCTCTCTGATGTGGTCATCGGATGTCCGATAGATAGAAAGTGCTTGTATGAATGTGTGTGAACGGGTGAATGAGGCATGTTTTACAAAGTGCTCAAATGGAGAATATAAGAACTGGTCCATTTTACCGTTTACTTAAAATAGTAAAAGAAAACTCAGGTGTTACATATACTCTATCCACTCGTTACCAGTCGTGTTTCCCGACTAAGAAACATCTTAAAGGAGAAGGTGGTGACATTTCTGTTTGTTTTTTCTTTGCATGGTGGATTCTGAACATCTGTGAATGACCGATGGTGGTTTTCAGAAGTGTTCTTGAGCCCAAGCTCTAATTTCCGCTACATCATTTTCTCTTTGTAATGCAGTGCTCCCCGAGGGGCTGAAGAGAGCACTGCCATCCAGTGTTGGTTTTTAACCTGGTCCCATGTGTCTCTCTGAATGTTTTACTGAAATTAAGTTTCCAAGTTTAGAGGAGTTTTTTTTATGTATCAGAATTTTAAAAAGCCAAAATATTAGACTTCTCAGCAGCGTAGAACGGAGCAACCAATAAAAACAAGACAACCAATAAAAAGAATTTCAGTCCCAGAGCAAACAACTTAAGAGGCCGTGTTTCCTCTGGTCTACAGGAAGCCGGAGAAGGGGATCCAGTACCTGATCGAGAGGGGCTTTGTGTCAGACACGCCAGTGGGCATCGCCCGCTTCATCCTGGAGAGGAAAGGCCTGAGCAGGCAGATGATCGGAGAGTTTCTGGGAAGCCGGCAGCAGTTCAACAAAGACGTCCTTGAGTGAGTGCAAATGTTAAAGTCCTTTCAGTGAAGGTTTTACTGTGGACAGGTGTCTGCGCTTATGTGGTTACAAGGTAGGCTTGTCCTAACTGAGCGATAATTATTGAAAACAGTGAAAGTTTAGCTTTGACTGGGGTGAAAGACATACCTTCACAGGGTGGTGAAGCAGAAAGAAAGCTGCAGTCTATCTAAAGCCAGGGAGGAAAGCTGGCAGTGAATGTGTTTATCATTAACAGCACAGAAAGATCTGACTCTAATTAAAGTATCCAGTGACTTAAGTCTGCTTTTACAGATCGTTTCAGCTGCAGCTCTCACAGTCTGAGAGAAATGACTGAGAACATGAACAAAGCCTGTAATACATCACTGTGTTGAATCATATCATCCCATCCAATAAATTCATCCATGCACGGATTTGTATTTTTTATTGATATTTACTGAGAAAGACGACTTTAGATAACCTCTAACTCTTCAGGACATCCTGCTACCTCGGGGGGATCTTCTGGAAATGCTGACACTGTTTTCCAGAGAACTGGTGGGTCAATAGGCAGTGGTTTCATATCTTATCTTAAACATACCATGCTCTGCACCAGGTAAAAGCGGTATGAGCGGTGATGTACCTCAGAGAATCATTAACTACCTTCATAGTATTGAAACACAGCCTTAAACCTGAAGGGACCACATTAAACCCCGACTCCTGCTTCACAGGCCTCTGAGCTGTCAGGAGTAGGTGAAGACGAGGCTTAAGGAATGCGTTTGTGGATAATGATCAGCGTTTTCTGTCTCTTTCTTTAGCTGCGTCCTGGATGAGATGGATTTCTCAGGGATGGATCTGGACGACGCGCTGAGGAAGTTCCAAGCTCAGATCAAAGTTCAGGGTGAAGCCCAGCGGGTGGAGCGGCTGGTGGAGGCCTTCAGGTATTAAACTGCGTCGCGGAGGGTTTGATCAAATATCAAAGAGCTGAGTCGTCTGTGCAGTTTGTGATGCTCCCCTTTCTCTCGCTCTGCAGTCAGCGATACTGCGTTTGTAACCCGGTGCTGATCCGGCAGTTCCAGAATCCAGACACCATCTTTATCCTGGCCTTTGCCATCATCCTCCTCAACACAGACATGTACAGCCCCAACGTGAAGCCAGAGAGGAAGATGAAGCTCGAGGACTTCATCAAGAACCTGCGTGGTCCGTATAGCAGCGCACCCATAATCAGTCTGAAACAATGCAGGGCTGTAAAATGTTAAAATGAGTGTTTGAGTCTGAGAGCAGCAGAAATGCTGCAGGCTGTCGTCATGTAAAACCTCATAAACCTGCAACAAATAAATGGTAAAACTACAGTTTAGGAAAGAGCCTGAAACCTCTTGACCTCCTCCTGGTGTGGACAATGTCCGCTCCATGTTAAAGGATTTTTTACCCGCTTGAAGCATTATTTAACCGTTAGCATGTGGCTAAAACAACACAGCAGTTTGCTGTTCATTCTCATCTCATTTAACTGATGAGATCCAGAGTGAAACACTCGGTGCAGCACTGCAGTGTGCTCTGAAGCTAAGAGTGAAACTTTGCTGGTGTTTGTGCTGTTTCTGTCTGTGACTCATCAATTTAGCCAAAACGCTTAACGTCAGATTTCTAGAGAATGACACATTTTTGTCTGACGACAGCTGGAACAAATCTGACTAAGCATGGCACAGACAGTCACTGAGATCACAGTCGCAGACAGCAGCCAGCCATGTGGATGAACTGAGGAAAGGAAGCACCGGATGATAAAACAGGAGTAAACATTGTGCCTGCACAAAAGATACATGTCAAACTCTTACCTGTGATCCCAACAGGTGTCGATAATGGTCAAGACATTCCCCGGGACCTGCTGGTGGCGATCTATGGAAGAATCCAGAAGTGGGAGCTTAGGACAAACGATGACCACGTGTCCCAGGTCCAGGCGGTGGAGAGGATGGTGGTCGGCAAGAAACCCGTAAGATGCTCGTACACCCCGAGATGAAAATATCTGTTACACTGCACAAAGGTTCCAGGTGGATGCTTTTAAAAATAGCATCATGATGGGTTTTTATTTATAACTTAACTTTATAGCAACAGCAAAGCTTTTGATTTAGCCAAAATCCAAATCCACGCATTTATCACATCCAGACTGGACTACTGTAACTCCCTCTACTTGGGCCTCCAACACTCGTCTCTTTGCCGGCTTCAGGTAGTTCAGAATGCAGCTGCGCGTCTCTTGACAGGTACAAGAATCTATGAACACATCACTCCAATTTTAGCCAACTTACACTGGCTCCCTGTTAAATATCGTATTGATTTTAAAATTCTTCTGTTCACTTTTAAAATTCTAAATAATTTAGCGCCCAGCTATCTTTCCGAACTCCTCCACTTGTACAATCCCAATAGAGCACAAAGATCGTCCAATCAGATGCTCCTAGCTCAACCCAGGTCTCAACTGAAGTCGAGAGGTGACCGGGCCTTTGCAACCGTAGCACCTAGAATAACCTCCCTGTTCATATTCGTACCGCCGAGTCTATTCAGTCTTTTAAATCACACCAAAGTGCTTTACAATCGGTAGAGATGGATGGACGGACGGACGGGTGGGTGGATGGATGGATGGACGGATGGACGGGTGGATGGATGGACGGGTGGGCGGGTGGACGGGTGGGTGGATGGATAGATGGATGGACGGGTGGATGGATGGACGGGTGGGCGGGTGGATGGATGGATGGATGGATGGACGGGTGGACGGGTGGGTGGATGGACGGGTGGGCGGGTGGATGGATGGATGGATGGATGGATGGATGGACGGGTGGGTGGGTGGATAGATGGATGGACGGACGGATGGACGGGTGGGTGGGTGGATGGATGGATGGACGGGTGGATGGATGGACGGGTGGGCGGGTGGATGGATGGACGGACGGATGGACGGGTGGGCGGGTGGATGGATGGATGGATGGATGGATGGATGGACGGGTGGGTGGATGGACGGATGGACGGGTGGGTGGATGGATGGACGGGTGGACGGGTGGGTGGATGGATGGACGGATGGATGGGTGGGTGGATGGATCCTTTGCATGTGTTCGAACAGGTTTCATGGATTTCATCGCTGTAGGATTTCAGTATCAGTTTCAGCTTGATACTTTAATGTAATTACATGTAATTACTGTTATTATTACAACACCATAGCTATAAATAACTAAAGTGGCATCAATAATGACTTTTTAAGTGACAGGATAAAACTGTGTATGTTCCACCATCCGTAGTCTTGAGTTATCACTCAGTCCACTGACAATGTGACTCTGCAGGTCCCACATCAGTGTCAGGAATGTTATCTGTGTTATGCACGAGAATATAGTTGATTTTATGTTGCAGGGACATAAATCTGCTCACACAGTCATTCAGTCACATTTCAGAGATCAAAAATCCGACATGCTTTAACATAAATCATTGCATTTAACTACAATTATGCTCTTTTTTAATCCCTGCCTCTTTTTTAGTACATAATAACCTTTTGATACAGGGCAGGTCACAGAAGTGTGTGTCTGTCTGTGTGTGTGTTGCAGGTGCTGTCGCTGCCTCATCGCAGGTTGGTGTGCTGCTGTCAGCTGTTCGAGGTTCCCGATCCAAACAGAGCTCAGAGGAGCGGCGTCCACCAGAGAGAAGTCTTCCTGTTCAACGACCTGCTTATGGTAAACGATGCACTCTGTGTGTGACATGTGCTTTTGCTTCTCACAGGGACATAAAGTCACCAGAACAACTCACTTAAATCTAAACCAAGGTTAGGTTTCAGTTTGCATTGCGCTTCTGGTCCGTCAGCTGTGGATTTAGTGGAAAACAGAGTCATTTAGTGTGACTTTGCAGAGTGTGTGTTTGGTTATTGCACCATTTAAGGACCAGTGTGACCACCGATTCTTGCACAACCTTAAGATTCACTCACATGTGAGATGAAAGGATTTTTGCATCACTGGAGCACCGTTTTATCCCATAATGCCCTGCTCATGTTTAAGCAGTGCTCCAGAAATGTCAGGAAGTCTGACAGCGTGACTTTACGAGAAAAGACCAAAAAAAACAGGATTTGTCAGCGAGTTTTACCCATCGGGTCTCATGTTTCTCCACTGAGACTTTACGTTTCTGGTTTTCTCCGCTGTTTTCGTCATGCATGCTTCAACAACCTGCTCAGCAGCAAACTGCAGAGTTTAGAGTCGAGTGAGCGAGTGCAGCTGAACTGGAGAGAGTGGAGACCAAACTGCAGCTAAGGAGACGCTCAGTATTTGGCTCAAATTCTCAGTTTTCTGGTCAGATGCTGCTTGATTTTTGCTGTTATGTTTTTAGGCAGCGCTGCTAAGATTCAGTAGCTGAAGCAAAATCAGTAAGAAGTCCAGGGCCCTTTCTCAATTCTCAAGTACACGAGTCCGGACTTGCCGAGAACGCGAGCACGGACTCGCAGTTTGTACAATTGGAACACCAGCGTACTTGATGATGTCACAGGTCCGGAGTTTTTACTGCCGTCCCCTCTTAATTTAACTGTGAGTAATATGTTATGAAGCTGAACTTTAATCACAGCAAACCGATTTAATCGTGACTTATATATCATGTTTAACCTCAGCAGTGAAATCTCTATTAATAAAAATAGTGTACATGAATGTTTTAATAAAAACAAGCAGGTGAGATGTTAGAACGCTTTTATTTTTATTGTAGTGGACACTCAATACAATAGACAGCTGCTGGGGTTTGTTTAACCTGAGTAGCGAAAAGACCGCGGGGGGTTGGAAACGATGTGCCGGGAATCCGCTGTTCTCGCCGGCTCTAATGATCCTCGACCTCGCTGTCTGCTATGGAGCTGGCGGGTCACGGACGTCTCCGAAAACATCGGAGCGCGTTTGTAAATATATATATGATATCTTGATAAATCGAGCAGATATTTGAAGTTTACACGCTTGAAAATAACTTAAAAGTTTATTTTGTGACCCAGAAAGAGTAATATTTAAACGTTTTTAGCCCCGCTCGTCCGCCATTGCCGCGTTTGAGTTTTGGACGAAATGCATTCTGGGATATTTAGCTGTTCCAAGTCCACACAAGTCACCACCGATGCATGCTCGATAAAACGGGCGGAGAACACATCCGGGACTTTTTCGCGTTCTCGGCTTCATGCGTACTTCGAATTGGAACAGTACTTGGTCTCCGACTGATGCCGTATCACGAGTACACGAGAACACAAGTACGCACATTGAGACTGGCCCCAGGTTTATCAGCTGGGAGAGCTTGGTTTAGATTTCGACCTTTGACCTTCGTTTTTCTCCACTCGCTGATTCGTTTAGTCTTCACTTGCTGGTTATGGTTTGAACTCTCTGAGGGAAGACAGTGTTTTGTGTCTGCAGTCACCAGGAGCTTCCCACGGAGAGATTTTAATTATATTCTCTTTTCACTTGTTTCTTTTTTAAAGTTTTTTACAGATGCACATCTGCTTGTTTTCGACACAGTACCTGTCGGTGTTTTGGTGTTTGTGTGTATTTTCCTGCAGGACTTCTTTACCTTCTTTTCCCTTATTTTAATTCCTCCTCCTCAGGTGACAAAGATCTTCCAAAAGAAGAAGACTTCTGTGACGTACAGCTTCAGACAATCGTTTCCTCTGGTCGACATGCAGGTCCACACTTTCCAAAACACCTGTAAGTACTGCTCTCTGCTGCCTCCTCTCATCCATCTTCCTCCGCCTCTCTCGTTTTAGTCTCTATGTCTCCTTTTCTTTTTTGTACTTGCTTGACTCTATTTTTACCCAGCAGTCAGCAGGCGCACTGAAAACAGTCACACATGCATGAAACACATGGTGCTGTAAATATATGAATACCCTGATCGCTGCACACGTGTTGTCTGTATGGATTTGCCAGCTCATTTCTCAGGGCTTTGCTCGATTTAAGGATATTTCCAAGCATATTTTTGACATCCCACTGAAAAGTTGCTGCTGTTGTCGAGCTACTCAAATACTTTGTTCTTTATGAGAAACTCTGAATCTGAACATGCTGAATCTCTGTAGAATTACAACGGTTTAATTTACAAGTCCTGCAACTTCCTGCTAATTTTGTGGCAGCTTTTCACATAATTGCAGGTCTCTTTCCAAGAACGTCCTACGTAATTTGGTATCGCTGATTGCAGGGGAAATGGAGAAAGTGTTAGTTGCTTCAGTAAGCAAATACCTGCTAGTTAACTTCATGTTTTAATAAATAAAAATAAAAGTTATGAATATGGGAACTGAAGATGTTAAAAAATGTGGAAAGTCTAAACTAATGTGTCTCCATTTCCTTATATTGGAGGTATCAGCTACAGTAAAATACCAGCTGAGTTCAAAATGAAGCTTTCTTGATTTCTTTGATCATAATGTCAGACTCTCCGTCCATGCTAACGGACGAGGCTACACGGCTGCAGGTTGTCATTGTGTTATCGCTGTACTCATGGCAGAATGTAAAGGAGGTTCACAGAGGTTTAACAGATGCAGAGTTAGTACTCAAGGGCTGTACAGCTGCTGTGTGTACAGTCTGAGGGGACGGAAAGCTGCAGCGTAGCTACGTGTAGCGATCTGGTAACAGCATATCCACAAGGAGGGTTTAAGGAGACGAGACGTCACCCTGCGAGGTGCCTGTATCACTCAGCATGTCTGCGATGCTTCAAATAAAAACCGTCCCAAATGTCGGAGTCACGGGAATTCATCAGGATCCGTCTTTAACATTATCACAATACATCTGGTGTCTGTTGGGGCATTTCACAAGTGTTGAACCAACCAGCCACAAATGCCGTCTTTAGGTTACATCTCTCTCATCCTTTGGACTTGTGAAGGTGAGTTTTTGCAGTTTGGTGCCATAAAACATCCAGACACAGCCGTCAGGTGGGTAATACATATTATACATGTCAGCGAGTCGAAAAAGGGGAAACAATAAATACATTAACTTACCTGAAAGTTAATAATGGCTTAGATATGGCAGTCAAAAAACAAAAGAACATGTTCTTATTTTCTATGTATTCAGTGGGTTAATAATTAAAACTGCAGCTCCTTTGTAAAAGCTTGACCAACATTTACACGACAGGCTGTGTTTTTCACGTCGCGTGCCTTCGTTTGGTACGAGCAGGACACTTTCTCTTGGATTTCATATAAAAAACAAAAATTGGAGGTTCTGTCCTAGTTGGAAATATTCTCAACAATCTGTTAATAATCACTTGGCAAAAGATTATTTTACTTCCTTTTCCAATTACAATGATCTGCCAGCCGTTTCTTTAAAAGACAGACACCGTCAGTCAGCACAGCACCAACAACACAAGCCGTGTTTGAAAGGAACGGTGGAAGCACATCACAGGATTTCCTAAATATACGTCTGTCAACCTGAAAACGAGGCTGCTTGACAACGTTTCTCAAAACATTTTTCAATAACAACGTTAACACAGTCCTATAGAGTTATGTTTGTTTGTGTGTGTGGGCGTGTGTGGTTTCCAAGCCTCTGCTTCTTCAGCAGAGATGAATTGGCTCTCAGCTCCACGCAGCAGATTGGAGTTGGAGGTGTTTCAAATCTGCCTGAGCGCCTGTTAACAGGATCCCTCACTCAGAGAGAGAGTTCGGCTCTGAAATTACATCCCCACCCCTTTCTCTCAAAGAGCCTGTATGTATAAATATGTACGTGAAACGATGCAGAACCTCCCACAAAATCTCAGCTGACACAAAACTAAAGTCTCATTTGAAGCCATTAAATGGATCTTAACAGCTAAGTGATGTAGAAGCACCTAGAAGTGCCTACACCACCACCACTGCTGGGTGCAGTTAAAAGGGCACAAATCCACACCGTGTCTCACGCGCGTGCACTGGGGTTTCCTGATGTCCTCAGATTATGGAATCAACCATGTGTCTCACACTTTTTGAACATTTTGAATCCCCAGTGCTAGCATTTTGCTACCTGCCATGTTGTTTATTTATTCATTTATTTATTTATTGTTGGAGCCGGCAGTTATCATCTTCAAATTAAAAGTGTGCAAACAGTAAACGAGCTAATAGGTGACGCTGTAAGCCTACATTAAACTATTTTCCAGAGGAGACCAACTGCACGAAGATGGACGGAAAGGTTCATGACAGTGAGGAAGTCTGTCAGTGTAAACTACTGCACCCATAACTCCAGTAACCAGATATCCGAGTTATAAAAAGTAACCCACCTCACAGCTTTTTGTGTCAGGCTTTAAATGTCTTTCTTTCTTTATTTGTATAAGGTTGGACATTTTACAGTGTTTGGATGTATTCAGCCCCAGAGGTGTCCAGCTGCACACCGAGCATCCTTTGGTGACTCTCTCTGTCGTACAGGCTGCTACAGTATTGGTCTGAGGGACAGTAGTCCTGTTTTACAGAGAACACTGTAACATAAATCACAGCCATAACAGCTAAACCACTGTGGCCGGTCTCTTATTTCTGCTTTCAGTCAGTAGTTATGATTAGACAGTAAAAACCACTCGATTTGGTCAAGAAAAGATTGTTTGGATTAAAATGTGCCACTTTACGACATTAACCCTGTTTGACAGAGGTGGCCAAAATAAACACTCATATAAAAGTGCAGGTACTTGTCCTGACAAATATTCTGCTGAAGGTTGAAGTACTGATTCAACTTTTTTACTGAACTACATGAGAAAAAGTACAGATGCTGAACTGTAATCAGAGTACAAAAGGAAAAGAGTAAAGTACTCTTCAAAGGGCATCTAACCAACTGATTTCAGCAACATCCAAACAGATATTACACAGACTCTCGTGGCTTTTATTCCACTCTGTTTTGTCCCGTTTTCCTCCATCACCCCCAACTGTCACAGATGGCTGCCAGAGGTTTCTTCCTGTTAAAAGGGAGTTTTTCCTTTCTATTGTCATCAAGTGCTTGCTCATCTGATTGCTGGGGTTTTCTCTGTGCTAATGTTGGGTCTTTACATACAATATGAAGCACCTTGAGGCGTCTATTTGTTTTGATTAGGGTAAGCATCAACATCTTAAATTTAATTGAACTTTGTGCTGTCAGCTGTGGTGTTCATGTCACTGACCATGAACACCACAGCTGCTCTGCACCAGTCCCACAGAGTGCATTACTAAACATTACCACAGTACCACCATCCGGTATAGTTAACCTGCCTAGCAATTTCATGCAACATCTAAATAAACAAAATATTAGTGTACTTTAATTTCATACCCCAGCATCACATTTGCTCAAAGACGCTAAAATAAATGAGGTCCATAACATGTAAGCTTTAACTATCCAGTCTGTCAAATGTCACTGAGCAGTCCTTCCTCAGCAGCATTAGAAGATAACTCATGCTAATGCATACCGATTGGTCCATTAAGAATTTACAAAAGGAGACAGCTGTTGTACCTCGTTAAAAATAAAAAATCTAACGAGACAGTGGGAGTGTCTGTGAAACCACAGCAGAAACATTTGTGTATAAGAAGCAGCTGCTGCTGGTGGTTGAAGGTGATGCTCTGAGGAGGCTGTATGCCTCACATCATGGAGGCTTTACCGTGGCTGTTGCCATGATGTCATCAGAAAAAAAAGATTACCCCCCCAAAATGACATTTTGTATCCCACAGCTCCACAGAGCTTCATTCGCTCTCGGGAGCATTCCTGATATAATAGAAATCCTCCTGTGTTGCTTGGGTAAAATCAGACTGCGCCTCTGCACAGCTCACGATTATGCAATCTCCTGTCATTCCTGACACAAGTGTGCATGTTTTCCAAGACTCTACTTCTTCAGAGATGAATTGGCTCTCAGTTGCACGCAGCAGATTGGAGCTGTTGGCGTTTCAGATCTGCCTGAGCACCTGTTAACAGGAAGCCTCGCTCAGAGAGAGAGTTCAGCTCCCAAATTCAGAAAGAGGTTGTTTATTATGTAGCAGAGCCGCCCACAAACTCGTGGCTTACCTAACAGGGACATTACATACCTGTAGGGAGCCATAAGATTATCTCTGAGACTGTGCCGGCACACATGGATGAAGCCTGCTCCACACACTCACATTAACTCTGAAACAACCTCTGCAGAGTCACAGGTTTAGCCGCATTCTCAATGCTCGGCTTTCTCGTCTCTTCTGCTCTCACCTGGCAGTGGTGTGGGTCTTTGCAGTGTGTTTCTTGTGGCAGACCACTGTGATGTGTCAGGCAGTGCTACTAATCATGGCACAAACAGCCATTTGTATGGTTCACAGAGTTAAAGGAGCTCTTTACACAGACAAATATTTGTGATCATGTGAGACATTTGCTTTCAAACCTGTGGTCAGCATTATGTTAGAGTCTACTTGAATCTTTTCCTAAACTTAACCAACTGTTCCATACCAGAGATGTGAAGAATAGAGTTCCAGGGTTTTCATTTTCTTTAGCTTCTGTTTTTATTTCGTTTTAATTCAGTTTAGGTTTCAGAGTGAAAGGTTCTTTAACAACAACAAGCTATCAGTTTAAAGCCGTACTAGACAAGAAGAATATCCAGGGGGAGTAATCAAACCAAAGCTGTAAGAAAGCTGATGATTCTTGGTTTGCTCTCGCATAATATTTCCAGCCATAAAGCAGGACTGGACAGTCTCATGAGCTGCTGTGATGAACATTAAGGTAACTGATTCACAGCCATGACATCCTAGTCTCAATAAACACATGATATAAAGATGTCCTATTTTTATTTCTCAGCATCATCATGGCTAACTAAAACTAAACTTTGGCAGCCTTCTGAAAAAGAAAGAAGACTGTTGGCTGTAGGTTTCGTGAGACAGAGATGATAATATTTTGAGCTGTCCTCTGTTCCTTACGCTGTATTTGACTGGATTGCATCACATTACATTGTGTCACGTATAAGTCGGTCGTTCCGGTGTCGCCTCGGAGCTCGTTCACTTGGTGCTTTTTGTTGCTGACAGTTCTGGTTCTCCAGTTGGAGCTAAATGGGTCTTGGGCGCTGATGACTGCGACCAGGACAGATTGTCCCATGTGATTCATCAGCACAGTCATGCATCAGCCGCGTGGGTGCGTGTGTTTGTGTGTGCGCACGTCGCGTGGGAGGCAGGTAGGAAGGTTTGTGTGTGCGTGTACACAAATCTTATTTTCTCAATCAGATTAATGCCGCCCGTGAGGAGGGGTGAGGCTCAGAGATCAGCACACTGTTTTCTGATGAAATTGAAATAACACAGACTGCTCCAAATACCAATTCATTATTTTCAAAGTACAGGCTGTTAAATTACTTCAGTTTCATTACTGAACAAAGTTTAGGGTCTGTACAACTGTCAATCCAAGCAGATAAAACAATACAACATAAAACGCGCTTTAATGCATACAGTTGCTGCACATCTGCAAGCCACTTTGGAACCCACCTCCACCCCAGCTCCTCCTTTTAATGCATGTCTGCCTCCGGCTTTCCATGCATACACGTTGAGGCGTACATTACATCTGTTTGATTTGCAGAGCTTGGAGATGTGAGGAAGAATTTGAGGGAAGGAAATCAGTGCAAAACGAGCCCTTTAAAAAAATTGAATGGATCCATCCTTCTGGATGAAATGTCCCTTAGATTAGACTCCTACTATGAACTCCTCTTTCAGGCAGCGTTACTGTGCTCTTCATCAGAGTTATATTCCTATTCTCAGCTCTGCAGGGAAACCTTATTTATGTTATACTGCAGCCACTGAGTTCTGTTCACAGCAGGCCATTTTACCTGCCTCTCCACTGTGTCTCCAAAAAATATCCACATCCAAAAAAACAAGAAAAGACACTCTGCTCCCCCTGAAGCACGCGGGCGTGCAGCAGCGTCTTTCTTGCCTCCACGATCATCACTTCAGATTTGAGTTGCAGGTATTTTCTTTTTCATTTGAATCACTCTCTCTTTTACATATTTTGACCATTTATCAACACCAGAAAAAAAAATATCACAAAAAAACGTGAGAAAGAGGCAGTCTGAACCCCAAACAGGTTACTGACAGTTTATTAGACACGGCAAGGAAGCTGACAAAGAGCCTGTGAGGAGCTGGGCTGGTGTTAGCTTAGCAGAGAAAATACCAAGGAGCTAGAAATGGAGGGTGGAAAACTGGGAGTTAGGCTTGGATTTGTAAGTGAGAGCCTGAGACTGAGACCAAAGCTGGGGCTCGGGTTAGAATGAAGCAGGGAAGAGCATCGAAAGGACAAAGCAGGTCTGGAAACTGGAGGTGGGTGAACCAAAAGAAGTGCAGACAAAGGGAAACATGAGCGATTAAACAGAATTCTCAGGAGCAGAGATAACAACAGACGGCCGAACCAGGACTGACTGCTGATGCAGAGATGACATTGTGCTGGTGAGCTGGGCTGAAACAGCTGCAGCTGGTGGCACTCCGTCCCAGCTGCAGGGTACGCGCCACCAATCATGTAATCAAACATAAAGGAGGAGAGCGAAAATGGAGGGCGTGGCAAAATGTCCTTTTTAAATACTTTGAGGCCATTTGAGCTACACTAGCATGACGCAAATCTAACCGGATGTTGCTGACAGGTGCGCCAAATGCTAACAATCATCTAGTGGCTGGTGTTTGCAAAATGTGGGGGTCCTTTTACTTTTTAGGAAACTATTACAGTTCAAGTTAATCAACAATCATCTTTCTAACCCCCAACCCTCCAGAGATCAGAGGACTAATGAGGTTGAATGTCTTTGTGTTGTGTTTCACTCAGATTATCCTCACGGTATCCGGCTGACGTCCGCGAACCCCGGAGGAGAGAGGAAGGTTCTGATCGTCTTCAACGCTCCGAGCCAGCAGGACCGGGCACGCTTCACCTCTGACCTCCGAGAGAGCATCGCAGAGGTCCAGGAAATGGAGAAGTACAGGGTGGAGTGTAAGTGTTCCTGTCACAGCAGTGGGAGGCTCAGTGGGACCTTAAATGAAGGATAATTACACAAAGCAGTACTGAAACCAGCAGTGGACACAAAGGTTGTGGTGGACGTGGTTGTAGCTGTTAGCGGTGATCGTTACAGGGACAGAACCAGATACTTTACTTTGAGCATGTCTGCTGCACAGGTACAAATAACTATTTAATTAAAGTCGCTTCATTGGACATTTTTTTTTTTTTTTTAAATAACCATTTTTCTGCACCTCGTCTGGGCTCTGCTCACAGGCTTTAGACAAACCTTGGCCAATCACAGGTGTTTTCATACACAGCGGAGGAGTTCCAGTAGAGCTTTGAGTCTGGAGGGTTTGAATTCCACATGAGCTGATTTGGAGTATGCACTGTGGGAGGGGTGGGCGGGGCTTAGGACAGGGTGTGCCGTTGGAGGAAGACTATTTTCAGAATCTGTTTTCTCATTTCTTTTCTCTTCTGGATTTGTGCTCACTGCAGCTAATAATACATCAATTGTTATACCATTAGAGTTCAGGCCGGTTGCCAGCAGTCACGGTACATGAAGAACTTCCCACACACAGACTTCACTTTGGCAGGCTGCTCATATATATTAACAGCCAAACAATTATATCTGTCAACTCATCTTAGCATTTTAGCATCCATATGTCTGCGAGTACAACACCTCCCAGCATCAGCGTGGACCGTCCTTGGGGTTTCTGAAGTTCTTTTGCTGCTGGTTTCAGCAACCGAGGAATGAGTTGCTCCCCCAGGATGAGGAAGAGCTCAAGTATCTCAATCTTGTTCACTACTGAGAGAGGAAGGGAGCAGGAAATTGACAAATTGATTGGTGTGGTGTCTGCAGCGATGCTGTACCTGCCTGTTGTGGTGAAGAGGTAGCTGAGCTATCGGTTTACCGATCGATCTACATTCAGACCTTCGTCTGTGGACTCAAGCTGCGGCTAGTGAGCAGAAGAATATGAGTGGCGTACTTCTGGGTTCTTAATTAGAGGCAGTGTGAGGAGCTCGGCTATTTAGGAAAGAGCCGCTCCTTCTACACATCGAATTCCTCCTCCACGCGTCCCAGGTGAGGGGTGTCAGGCATGTCCAGCTGAGAGCACTCTGGTGTCTGACAGGGAGAGCATCTCTGCTTAGGACTGCCCACACCCCAAGATAAGGGGCAGAAAATAGATGGGTGAAATTTACTGCTGACACTGTGGCTCCAGCCTTATAATTCAGTTATTTATGTGCAAATTCAAATATTTCAGTGTTATAAATGCATTGTTTAGCCTGCATGTGTTGCCTTTCAAGCCTCCACGCCTGACTTCACCAGCAGTAGATTCCAAATCTGCAGTGAACAGCGATCCAGCAAGTTGTCGTTAATGACAGCTTTCCTGATTTTCCTTTTTCCTTTCAGCTGAGCTCGAGAAGCAGAAAGGCGTCATGCGTCCTGGCGTGTTGACAGGGGGAGGACCGGGAGGCATGGGCACTCAAGGAGGCGGGGCAAACAGCGGTGGAGGAACCTTAAAGAGTGAGGTGGTGAACGGTACCCTGGGAAGGCCGAGCCTCGACGACACGTACGCAACAGTGGACGGACTCAAGCGCACGGCACTCAGCTCGTCGCTCAGAGACCTCTCAGAGACAGGTGAGGACAGGTGTACGATGCGAGGCTCACCTTGTTCACATGTTACAGATGTGTGTGGTTTTCGCTCTGCCTGTTCTGCGACAGAAGTTCTGCAGCTCCAGGTTTTTAGTATGATGTATCGAGTCAGAGCAAACCTGTGCTCTTATGCAACTGATGAAATCTAAAATGGTAAAATGCCTGTAAGATGGAAGTTTGATGTGATGCTGTGGTGCTCTGTCTCCCCCTGCTGGATAACTGTAGGAACTACAGCATGAAAATGCAAAAAGTTACTGTGGAAACTGTGTGGTTTACTGCTGTGATTTAATCAGCCAATACAAGTAATACAGCCTTCTGTTAATTAGCACTGATGCATAAGTATGTAAATATCAGGTTGGTCAGCCTCATTAATAAAAAGTTTGAACAGCAGGAAGAAGGTGTAGGTGATGACCATATAAGGTTATTCCCTTTTCATGACATCATACAGATCAAAGAGTGGAAAAAACTGTGTTTACACTGAGTGAAGAATGCATGTGAAACCACGTTTTAACCTGCCTCGTTCTGATTGGGTGACAGGGAAGCGGGGTCGTAGGAACAGTGTGGGGTCACTGGACAGTACCATCGAAGTAAGTTGGGCGGGACACGACTTCCCAGCATGCCGTCTGTCACACACCCTGCTGATGCATGTTTGTCTGATTCATAACTTGTGTTTGTGAAAATATTTATGCACGTATGACGTGAGCGCTGAAACATGGCTTCATTTGTATTCATGACCCTTTTTCATTTCAGAGTTTAGCCACCGTGTTAGCCTCAAAATAGGACGGGTCAGCCTTTCTCTAAAGTTCTCTTGAGTACTGAGGGCTTTTCTGTGAAATAAGTAAAACATGAAGTGAAGAATAAATTGTAAAGTAACGTAAGTGTAAAGTTGCTCCTATAAGGCATATTTGAAAATGTTTAAATAATTCAATCACTTGTTGGAATCAGTCCACCTTGGGGCCCCATTGCTTTGTGAGCCAGAATATCATGGTCAGAGCTTCGAGTTCAGGGAGCTTCTATCCTTGACGTTACAAGACTGAAGAGAAGACGCAAAACTGCTGTTCCTCTAGTGGCCACTTGAGGCTCTTTAGACGCTCGTCCCTTTGGATTTTGTTACGTCTTAACACTTCAATTATCTGGTGCATGGCTGCTTTGATTGGCAGGCCTTCGTGATCTATCTTTCAGTCATCAATAATTACTTTCCTCTGTGGCAGAAAAGCAGGTTACAGACACGTTACATTCGGGAGCTCAGTGTGTGCATTTCTATCATCTGTCTTTTAACCTCTTCAGTGATTCTTCTGCACGTTTGTCCTAAAATCTGCATGATTCATGTCAAGGTTTTTTTCCATCAGAAAGATGAGATGGTCTGTGAGAATCTGAGGTAAATGCTGACCCAGTATGTTAAACTCTTCTTCTTTTCTTCTCAGGGTTCCATTATTAGCAGCCCCCGGCCTCACCAGCAGCGCCCTCTGCCTGATGGAGGTCTTTCCTACAGCCCTATCATGGTTCCTACATCTCCAGCAGCCTACCGGCCACACCGCCCTACTCAGAGCCCCGGTACGGGGGTGGGGGGTGGGCCGGGGCTCTGTCACAACCAGGGAGGGGTCACCACCTCCCCACTCGCGAGCGGGGGAGGGGTTGGGGGCGGCGGAGGGATGCCGGCAGGGGGCGGACCGACTGGCGGAGGCCGACTAGGGAATTTCTTCGGCAGCCGCAGAGGCAAAGTTCCTGGTCCCCTGACGATGACCTCACCCCCTCCACAGGGTCCCCCGAGTCCCCTGATGATATCATCACCCCCCCACTACCCCGCCCCCGCGCCTCCCATCCCCCACCCATCCTCCCCTTCCCCATGCCCCTCCCCATCGCCCAACCTCGGGCAATCGGACTCGGGAGGAGTTGGAGGGGGAGGCGGTACGGCAGGGGCACAATCCAAGCTCCAAGCGTTGCACGCCCAGTATTGCCACGCCAACAGTGGAGGAGGCGGAGTCAGTGTTACTGGGCACCAGCAGCAGCAGACACCACCCCCACCTTACCATCACCATCACCGCTACCACATGCAGAGCGTCCCGCAGCACCACGTCCTCTCGCACAGGTTCTCCGCACCCCGACGGCAAGGCCCGTCCGGCTGCGCTCCCTCTCATACCCAGCAGCATCAGAGGATGCAACATGTCATCATTCCGCACCCGCGCTACAACATGGCGTCAGGCTTCAACACGCCGCCGCCGCTGTCCCCGCACTCCCCTGTCACCCCCATTACCCCACACGGACTCTTCCACTCGCACCCCGCGGCGGGGAGGCCAGGTGGAGGGGCCAAGCTCCCGCTGACCATCTCGCACTCGCAGCCCCACCCCCACGCTCACACACACTCTCACAACCACGCCGTGCACACACACTCCCCGCTCAGCCCGTCCCCGTCCGCCTCCCCCTCCACCCACTTCATCTTCTCCACCCCGCCGCCCCAGACTCCCTCAGCACGCCTCGTCACCCAGACGCCTCCGAAACCATATACCCCCCAGTACCCACCGCTTTCGTCCATCCCGCCTCCCCCGCCACATTCACCCTTGCCTCCCCCGTCAACCGCCCCGCTCTCCCCGCACCCCCCGGGGGTGGGGGGAGGCCAAGGGGGCGGCCCCAAATCCAAGCCCGTCAGCCGGATCAGCACGGTCGTGTGAGGAGGCAGAAGTCTAGGACAGTGGCGCGTCACCCTGCAGTGAGCCGCCGGGGGGTGGTAGTGAGCAGGAGAGGGGGGAGGAGAGGTGGAGGAGGGGGAGGACAAATGCAGCCGTATGAAAGCGGACGCCTGGTGAGGAGGAGAACGGTGAGAGCGGGGAAGAGGAAACTTCTCAGCCTGTGTTATTTCCACATCCACTTCCCCCGCAGGTAGAAAGACGCACACACACTGACGGATGCTTCCTACAGGGAGCAGATCCTCCCAGAAAAAGCTGCTCGCGGAGCGAAAAGCATCCAGAACGTGAATCATGCCGTTTTCAGTCACGTGAAGATGAAGAAAAAACACCCACATTGTCCCGATGTCTTGGTGAAAACGTCCTCATCTTCCCCCTGTAGTGCCCTTCAGAGGTGAGCTGGGAGGACATATTTGTAGTTCTTCATCGACAGGGGAAGTGTTCGTGCCACATCGTAGGAATTTGTGTGCTGTCGTGGAAAAAAACGGTTCAGGGACCAGACGTGAAGGGAACAGTGCCTGAGAATATATATCCCAAGGATTACGCCTGACATAATGTACAGAGAGCGGAGAACGAAGCGAGTCCGGGTCGCGTTTTCCAAAAAACACAGTCGTCTTACACCACCTTGTTTTCCGCACAAAAGCACTCTTGTTTTGGTTGTTGACATATTTACAAGCCATGAGGCGTTACGGACAAGCAGAGGTGGTTAGCGTTAATATGGTGCAGTTTCTGTGTCTTAGACAGGCATGCATGACCTGTGCAATAGCTAATAAGTGTCAGTGTGACTGTGGTTAAACTTCTATATGCAGGGGGAGGGAGTTGTTGTGATTTAAAGCCCCAATCCAGCATTTATTTGGCCATAAGAAGTGAAGAATACGGAACACTTGACCGTCTAGGTGGACAATAAACTTTCTAAAACCTTTAAATAAGCCATCATAACAAACACTCCAGGTGTCTTTTTACCTTTGCAAAAATAACTAAAAGCCTTTAGCGTCTGTGGATTACAGGGTTTCAGCAGGGACTGCTACGCTGTTGTTTTGGATTGGGACTTTAAAAAAATTCCCAATTATTTCCTCATGTAACGGGGATTTATTTGATCATTTGTGCTAAACCTGTGAATGCTCTCCCTTGTTATTAAGTATATATGAAAGCATAAGCCTGAATTTGTCACAAATTATAATATACTCAGATAATATAATACTGCAGCTTTCAGCTGTACTTCATGCTCCATGTTGTATGTGACCCTCTACGTTGCCACAGACGGCGATTGGGCCCAAAGCTGCCGGACAGGGAGATGAGAGCTGCGGTACCTAAACGAAGCGATGTAACTGTTCAGGTTAAGTTAAATAAGGAGTAACTCTCTCTCTAACTTATCATCTTAACAGAACTGGGTGGGAAATTAAAGGCTTGAATTTACTTTACGAAACCAACATTTTGACGCAAGACTCGTTTAATAATTCTGATAATCAAGCTTCATCACAGCGTACCAAAAGTTTCAAATGTTTCATTTTTGTTGGTTCCTTTTTGTTTTGCTTCACAGCAGAACGTTGATCACTGATGAGGCTTCACTACATTATGTTAAACATCTTCAGATAAAGATCCTTGAAATCAGGATTAGGAGACAGAGCCGTAAAGAAAAGAAATACAAGTGATTGTCTTTAGATGCACAGA
This sequence comes from Simochromis diagramma, assembly GCF_900408965.1. NCBI lineage: Eukaryota > Metazoa > Chordata > Actinopteri > Cichliformes > Cichlidae > Simochromis > Simochromis diagramma. The sequence goes on along the minus strand of NW_024386785.1, from coordinate 3,119,715 downwards.
CAGATATTATTTAGATTATTTCAGGAGAGTACTTTTTTATTTTCAATTACTGACATCCCCTAAACTCATCGTGTGCAGGTGATCATAAAGTTATTGATTTGAAAAGCTGGCAGCTATGAACAGACTCATGATGTGTGATTGTGTGTTTAACTGCATGAGTGAGTGACTGCAGTCATTTGTCACAACAAACCAAAGACGACAGTGAAACGAAATTCAATAAAACTCGCCAGGTTTCATTTGTAATAAACAAGATTTAGACAATCAGACTGGATGTTTTAAACTATCAGAACTTCCTCTTGTCCCGCTCTCTTTGTTACAACTCTTTAAAGGCACGTTTAAGGGTTAAGACTTTGCTTTAGCTTTGGCACTTAGCAGAAGAGGAGGCTTGGAAGAATGTTTCAGTCACACTAGGGCAAAGACACTGTGGCACCACCACTTGTGACCTTGTTGCCTTTGAAGTGGTTGTTTCAAAGACGGGGGCCAGGTCTCTAGCTGCCATCGTCAGAGCAACTTTGGTGCATCGAGATATCGATAAAAATGCAATATGACGAGTCGGTCTGCTATCGATCTGCTGCCAGTCTGTGACTGAATGAGGCGTTTACATGCAATCTGTTTGTGATCAGTGCAAATCTGCTGCCATCGACAGACACAGAAGTTCACATGAAATCCTTACAGTCGAACCTCATTGATTTGAAACAGAAATTCAGAAATTCCTTCACAAGTAGTGACGTAGTGACGATTTAACTCCAGAATGACGCGGGTGTAGGAGCTTAACCAGAATGCAACCGCCACCAGAGATACAGAATATGTACGCCTATCAGAACAGGCTGACTCGGGCTGATTAACATGTCTCTGTACAAGCCTTCACCAGTCAGTCTGAGCCGGACTGCAATTGTTTGGAGACAGGTGGCCTCCCATAAGGAGGTTGCACTCCCAGTTTTAGTCCAGTGTGACGGAGTCATAGAATTAAATATAGCAACTCAGGTTAGTCTTTACTGAGGTTCAGACAAGTCGGTCAAAGGGTGTTTTTCCAATAAACTTGATACAGCCGGCCTTTGTTTTGTAACCAGACTAGTTGCCCTCTGACTGACTGCCGTCAGAAATAAATTGGATTTAAGGCGCTTCAGCACCTACGCCTGTTTTCATATGTAATGAGTAGAAAACACTGGTAACAAGGAGCAAGCTTTATTCAAATAAATAAGAACCTACTCATCCAGATGATCTCAGATTCACCTCTGCACTTACTTGGGTTCTCAGCAGTAGTTAGAAACTCTCAGTTATTTTACTAAGATATAAAACAATTGAGAAAATATGATAAATGGAAAATAAGGGTTAATTTCCCACCCAGTCCAAACTGCATTAGCGTGTGAAAAACTCGGAGGGTGAATCAACTTTAATCCCATTTGATGTGTGGCAAAATAGAGAATAAGGTGCCTTCAGACATAGTGATGGTACAATATAAATAATAATGCTCACAAAAGACCTCCATGGAATACAAAGACAGTTCAGCGTCTAAATCAATAATATAATGATTTGTGTCCATTCAAAACAGCAAATCGAAGCCATTTACTGCATTTTTTAAAAGTCTGGCTGAAGGACTGAGCCGCTCGTCGCCTTGTTCATCCAACAAAGACACAAAGGAGCCTGAAACCTGGACCGAATTTCATTCGAAGGACTCGCTAACATCTCACAGGACTGAAGTGCAGAACATGTTTCCATGTCACACCGAGTGAAATCTTCTTGAACAAACTCATTTTTACACATTTTTGCACTTTGAGTTCAAATCTACCATGCCAGTATTGAAGTGTATTTCCTTTCCTTTCTTCCTTTAATCAGTCTCACCGGATGTCAGGGCAGGAGGCCCGTGATGGCTGGTAGAAAGTTCTTCCACCGCTTGAACGATTTTACCAGCCATTTGCATTTTTTGACTAGAAATGAAACTTTCAGTGTTGGTTGCTAGTCAGCCTCATATAAATATTTGCCAGAGTTTAACTGGTGGATGATGGGAAATTCCTCTGAATGCAAACATTAACGACATATTTTTAGCCTCCCCGTGATGACGTGAATGCACCAACTGTAGATATTAACTGTACAGTGTGTTCTATTTTCAGTGGGGCCAACAGCATCAATCTGTAACTGAGGTTCAGAATTGTTTGAATTAACAAAACGTGTGCTCTAAAAACCAAAGTTCATCTGGGTTCTTCGGGCTATTCGGGCTTCTTCGTGAGAACAGTAAAGCCCTTAGTGTGCGAGGTTTGTGGGAATACAGTCACATATTGGAATCGTTTGACGGCGTTCCTCAGGGAACCATCTTGGGTTCCCTGTTGTTTTCAATCTGAAGAACCCCTTTGACTTTTTAGAGCGTGCTACTGATATTATTATCAATATTGTTGTGTGGCAAGCTTCTACTAACATACTGTACTCCTTGGGCTGTTTTGTATTTTTAGCATTTTTAATTTTGTTATGTGCTTATAATGTGAGATTTTATTTCTTTTCTGATTTGGGCATCTTATGGAAGTATTCAATCCTTTTTAATTTTAATATATTTGAAAAAAACAAACAATAATGATTTTCTGTAACTGACATACAAGTTCTTCTAATATTTTGATTATAGACTGTGATAATTACTTTGACTCAACCCACAGCATGCTCAAGCAAACACACGCCTGCACACTGAATCATCACAAAGCCTCTCTTCACTCTTTTAATGGAAACAAGCAACACCTCTGCTATCAAACAACATTGAAATTAACACTTCATGTTGAGCTGCTAAGAATTTTTGGACCGTAGGGCCATAGCATGCATCTACAATCACCTGCAGAAAGACTTTGTCTCTTTCTAAAGGCCTTACAGTAACCACGTCGACTCCAGACTAAAGCGGCAAACACCACAGAAACATCAAAACAAAGTTCTCGAGGAGCACTGGATCAAACCTACCTCGTAAGGGAATACACAGCATTTCACTCAGTCTCAGTGCATGCCCAAGCACATCCTCAGTAAACATCCCATCGTAAAGCTCCATACCCCTCGTTTGCATGTTTATGAACTTCAAACCGTATTTACTTTGTGTTACGGTGCTACCATGTTGAGATTTGTTACCTTCCTACGTCCACTGTTCGGTTTAAGTTTCACTTGCAGAGAACTTGACACTTGCTGCAGATAAATCATCCATCACTGGTAACATCTAACAAGGATCTAAGTCAGAGGTGTTAAATGTAAGGCCCAGGGGCCAGACCATTCCCACTACACCAGAGTAATTACATAAAAGAACCAGAGAAATGATTGTAAAGTTCCTGTTTTTTCACTTTCCGCTATAGAAATTTCAGTTGTTTGTTTGGGTTTGTTTTACAACAGGTCCACAGTAAAAAAAAAAGAAATTTTAAAAAGTGTATATATATATACTACAGGCTGATTACTGTCTATTCGCCCCATGGCAGGCATGACTGGAAACAGCCTATAATAGTTACACTGCTGGACTGCTGTGTCAAACTTCACCTGCACGTGTCAGATTAGATTTCTCTCGTGTTTGCTAGATTTTGCCTCCACTGCCTTAAACTGTGTGCTTTCTAAATTCTTTCTAAATTGCCACTTGGTCATCCAAACTGTGAGAACCCCAGATTTAGTCTTTGTGGACCAAAACAGTAACCGGTGACATATAAACGTCCTGGTGAGCCGTTGCCCACCATGTGCCAAGTGTCTGTGGGTTAGGGTTAGGCCAAAATCTGCTTCCTCGTGTTTCAAGGCCACTTTTTTTGTTAGTTCTTGGATTGCTTTGCTGCCATCGAAGGCCATCGGTGCAACGCTTTTGTCAGGTCGCTGTCAATTCTTACACGCAAGAGATAAGAACAAAACTCACTGTGGTTGATTAGTTATCTGCAGCAGGATTCAAGTGTCTGTGAAGACATGAACTTGCAGTCTGGGAGGACACAAATCTGCTTTAAACCTGCGTCGGGACTCTTGTGAAAGTAATTTACAGTATATCCAGTTTAAGAACATGCAGAAAAAAAGCAGGTGTGGTCCTTTAAACGCTTAAATTAGGTCTTTTTCTCCTGCCCGGGTCTGCTCTCCACTATCGGTTTGCATGTGGTATTTATTACAGTATCTGCACTGAATGAAACTGTATTATAACATGAATGTACATAGCAGCCGTTAAATGAAAATAACATTGCGAGTACTCACTTTGCTCAGTTTGTCTGTGGCTGGGTTTACATCGGGAATGGAAGGTCTGATGTTTTTTAAACACCTGGAGAAACAGATCTGGTCTGACTGCAGCAGGCAAACAGGGAACATTTTTCAAGATTCAAAGCACATCAGATCTGCTTCAAGTACAGTTAAAAAATGTTGGATGATTCTGTTCCTGTGTAAAGACAGTCTGTGTTGTGTGCATCTATACAATGGCGTTGGACGGGGGGCGTGTCCAAGCTGCTGGACCGCTTTCTGGAGAGGACATATTTCTTGTTTATAATGTAGAGCAAAGAGAGACTGGAATAGTCCTTGTAAAATTGTACGAGTAAAGTGTCAAATATGTGTCAACAGAGACGACATTATTTTAAAAATTACGTATGGAAAATTTTAGCTGTGTATATAAATATATATTACTTGTACTTTGTTTTTGAAATTGCAGAGAAATGGAAGAAGTGGAAATATTTATTGCTCTAAAGATATAAAAATCTGTTCATGTGGATGGAAACACGTGTCCTCTTTGTTTCACTGATTTCTCATTCAAGTGCTGTTTCAGCGCAGCATTACAGCGGGTGGAAATCACAATCTTCATCAAACTTCATCATAAAACTGTAAATCTGTTGCTGCCTATATACGCAAGAAGTCACATCACATTAAGAGTCCAATCAGAAGCTGGTAAAAATAATAAAATACAGAAATTCCTACATAAATAGTGACGTAGGTGCTCGCCAGCCTTCTATATCGGAAAATAATGAGAATGAAATTTCCTCATTGTGGGTTGTTTAGTGTCCTGTTTTTTACTCCATAAAAGAAGCTTTTTAGCTCCTGCCTCCTTAAGACCAGGTGGTTGATTATACTTTTAATATTTCATAGGAACAGAGAGAAAAAGATGCATTTCAGTTTGTGGCTTTCGTCAGTGTTTCTGAGCGTAATTCTTATTTATAGCTTGTAATTCTTCTTATCAAGCCAGTGACAGGAGGATCCAACCTGCGACAGTCTCCCAGGTATGGAGAGAAATTGAAGACACTAAATGTGTGGATCTACATAAGGATCTACCCCCGACATCTGCCTGCATATGGATTTGAAAACTGGTTTCCTCTCATGGTTTTACAGTTCACACATGGACAGTCCAGTTTCTTTTTGTTGTAACAACCTAACCTCCAGTCCACCCAGCATTGTGTGTATTATCATCAATATTCTCATCAGCTTTTAATGTGAAAACATAACAGCTGGTTCTCACACAGAAATTTACCAAAAAACGTGAACTGTGTGAAGCTTTTTTCAGATAACTAAATTACATAGTCTAAATAATCTTAGCACAAAAACTGAGGAAATTTGTGTTTGATCAAACATTAAATCGTATACTATTGGAAAAACTCTTTATTTCCCCTTAAATGGTGACACATTTGTGGCAGAGAAGATGTGTTTTTCATGGGTGCAACCCACAAACTCAACACTGCTGCTCAACCCACACATGCACCTTCCTCACAAATATGGCGCCATTTAAGGGGAAGTAAACAGGTTTTTACATGCGGGAAGCATTGTTACAGCAAAGAAACAATCGACCGATTACAACTTTGCATCAAGCATTATGTACTGCTCAGAGAATTAAAGGAACACTTAAATCACATATCGGCTCTTGATAAATATTCAAGCGTTACAGAAATGCACTGCGTAATTTGTTGAGAACAAAAGGTTTTAACAACGCTTAGTGGAAAACAACATCATAAAATGTTGTGTTCTCATTTTGTATTTATTTATTTTTGAGCAGTTTATATTTTTTATTCTTTCAACAACCTGCAACTTTATCTAAATATCTCAGTCTGGCCCATTTTTTCAGAATGATTCATTTATTTAACATTTTAATGAAAATTAAAAAAAAAAATGTTTTCAATTTTATGTGATTTATTGAATTAATTTTTTGTAAAAATTGATTTTGAAAATATAAAATAATAATCTTCCGTTTCCGGTAAACCGGAAGTTCTTCTTTTAACTCCTGCGCGTGTGCAGTTTGTTTAACAAAGTTCATAAATGTGGTGAGTTACGGTCATTTCAACATAAATTACAGATTATTTTCACGCAGTGGTGACCTGGTGGACTTGTTAAACTGACCTGTGCGGCCGCAGAAGCTGTCACTTTGTACAAACGCTCATTTAAAGCTGAAGATTTAACACGAGTAACCCGCTGAGTTAGCAGGCTAGCACCTTTAGCTGTCTTTGCGTTTAGTTTACACCGGGCTAATGCTAACTGTAGCCGCTGAGCGATGAATGAGCAGAGGTCAGCGGTCAGTAACAGGTTCGTGTAGTTAGCACCTCTTAGCTCCGTTAAAGGAAACAGCAGTTATCGTGACGTTTCAGCTGCCGGTAGGTCAGCGGCGGATTTAATTCACACAATTTAATTTAGGAGTCGGAGCGATTTGTAATCATTGTCCAACAACAAGAAGGATTTTTAGTGAAGTGTCGATCACGGAAGCGCGGTGACGTGCAGAAGCTTTCAGCCGCTGTATCGTGCTATTGTCAGGGTAAAAATACCCTCTGCTCATTCTCTCCAGGCTCTTATTTTGAAATAAACCAGGAGAGAGCAGCTCAGCATGTGTTCACATGTGTGTCATAGTTCATGCTGATAAAATAAGAACTGTTGAGCCTTCAGATACTATGGAAAGACTTTATTTCTGCATGCTGAGGTTCAGGTTTTCATAATTTAGTAAAATGATTTAACACTGAGCATCACTTCATGCTGTACTTCCTCCTCCAAACTGTCCGGTACACCTTCCTCAGCGCCTCCCTGTCTGTCCTTGGATCGTGGGTTAAATAGAGAGCGATGGCCGGTCCGGAGCTCCTGCTGGACTCCAGCATTCGGATGTGGGTGGTCCTGCCCATCGTGTTCGTCACCTTCTTTGTTGGGGTCATCCGACACTATGTCACCCAGCTGCTCCACAGCGACAAGAAAGTCAACCTGGAGCAGGTCTCTGACAGGTGAGTCTGAGAGCACACGCACACGCAGAGGTTTGTTTTTTCTTTTTTTAGAGAACCAGCAGATTTAGTAATACAATTATATTGCAGTATCAGTCACATAAGAGTATTATTGCGACTTGCTGAGCATCCTGATCACATATATTGGAATTTTCACCTCCTCTTCTTCTTTTTTTCACCCCTCGGCAGTAAAAGGTTTTGGGGGTTTTGTTGTGTTGTTTTTCACAGAGGTCATGGTGAACCTGTTTCCCTTTTAGCTGGCAAATATAACCATTACATAAGCTGCAGATCAACAATGTGTCAGGACCCAGACGCAGCTTGACCCGTGCTGCGTTCACTGGTCGAGGGAGTAACAAAGAACAGAGGGAGGGAGTCCATCGTTACCTTTTACCTCGTTTTTACGCAGTTAAGAAGCTTTGATAGAGCTGCTGCGTTTGGACTCATAAGAAAACTTAAGCCGTGTCTGTTTACAGGATCCTTTATTGTGTATTACGTCCATGTTTACTTATCAGACCGGTCGACAAGAAGAACTTCTAAAAAATGTTTGAAGTTAACACTGTTTGCCTTCAGGTGCTCAGCTCATATCTGACCTGTTATGATCCCTGACTGAGCTCTCCTCGCAGTCATGTTGTGTGTCTGAAGTGAAAGTGGCGCCCCGGGCAGCATCGTACCCTAACCGCTCCCATGTTCATGTTTCTGTTCAGCCAGGTGCTCATGCGCAGCCGCATCCTCAGAGAGAACGGAAAGTACATTCCCCGACAGGTGAGAGCCCCTTCAGTTTAAGGTAGAATTTGACCTTTATCCTAAAATATTACATATTAATACATTTACACCCTGTGCTTCAGGGCGTCAAATTTCCCCTCAGTACATCCTCCGTATTCTTTATTCTGTGGGTCATTATTCCATGCATCATGTATAAATCGTATTTACTTCTGATTAAGAGCAGCGGATGTTTGTCTGTCTGCAAAGTAACCACAGACTGTTCTGTTAGAAGTTACAGACGTTAAAAAAATCATCCTTTAAATAATCAGCTGTGTTTAAATGTCACAGTCTGACTGTGAGTGCATGAAGTGTAAAACTCGCTGAGTGAAGTGTCTCCGCTGGTTTAGTCCTTCGCCATGAGGAAACATTACTTCAACGACGCCGAGACCGGCTTCTTCAAGAAGGCCAAGAGGAAGGTTGTCCCCAAGAACCCCATGACAGGTGTGTTTGAACACACGATCGTCCCTTCATTATAACCAGGTCTGCCTGTGTGAACTGATGATCTGTTGGAGGGTGTAAATGTTTCTCTTTGGTTCTCGTCTTTTTAACGCGCCTCAGTTCTTTGTCTCGTGGTTTCTAAACAGACGCGAGTCCCTCAGAAATGGTTTAGCTGCTCTGTTCATGTTCAGTCTGTAAGCTCAGGTGTTAAATTCTCACTGTGATACTGCAGCCTGTGAACTCGCAGTGGACATTAAGCTCAGGATCGGGACGTCTGCATAGTGAGAAGCATTAACGAACCTCGTGCTGTGGATGGATCACCTCAGACGTCTGTAGTTCGTTTACTTTGCTCTTAATCAGTTGACAAGTTTGTAAACGTGTAGCTTTTTTTCCATGTTTTGTTTTTTCCTTTAACCCAGATAAAAACTCAAACCTGTGAGAGCGTTCGCTCTGATTATTGGTCAGCTGTGTCTCAGACGGGAGCAGCAAAAGCAACAAGAAGAAGGTGCTAGTAGGGCAACATGTCGGGGCAACATGTGGAGGCTAGTTACCTCTACTGACCGATGCACACGTCCCAGAATGCAAAGCATACCTGGCTTTGAGAAGGTGTTTATTTGACTGAGACCACTTCCTCAGCACAGTTGTTTTGGTTCACACCTGAGTGACGTCTCCGGTGAATAAAACAGTTTGATTTAAACGGACTGAACCCGCAGTTATGACATCACCGTCATCTGAAGTTCAGTCCGTCTTCTGCGTCTTCTTCCTGCCCCGTGATGGCGTTTGTCTCCGCCCATCAGACCCTCAGCATGACCTGTGATTGAGGTCGGATTTAAGCTCATCATCCTTCATCTTCCCGTGCTGTGCGTTTAGGTCCATCGAACCACTGCAGGTCATTTTCTGTTAGCTACCTTTGCGGTCTTTGTTTACGTCCGTTTACAACAGATGTGTATTGTTTTAGGCTTCCTTCAGTCACAGTGTGGTTATAATCTTTGGATGGAAATCAGCCTCATAAGTCTCCTTTACGCACACCTGGACGTTAAACTTAATGGAAACACCTGCTGTGAGATGATGAGGGAACACACTCGTCATCTCACTGCAGCTGAAAGAATCTGGATGTTTTTATCCGTCAGTGGAGCCGTGCTCTGAGCCTGTTGTTTGTTGCAGACTCTAGCATGATGGTAGACATGATGAAGGGAAACCTGACCAACGTCCTGCCCATGATTGTGATTGGTGGATGGATCAACTGGGCTTTCTCTGGATTCGTCATTAGTGAGTTTGTCCACATCCTGATGTATGACACACACAGTTTAGGAATGATCTGTGAGCGCTGTTAGATACCAGACACGTATGCGCATCACTACAATCACATCTGTAAACAAAGCGGCGCCCAGCAGGTCCGACTCGTCTCACTGGTTCCCGATGTTTTTTTCACAGCTAAGGTGCCGTTCCCGTTAACGCTGAGGTTCAAGCCAATGTTGCAGAGAGGGATCGACCTGCTGTCGCTGGATGCCTCATGGTAAAAACTCAACTTGAACACTGAAACGCACAAGCTGCTCAGCAGACCGTGAATGCAGCACAGCAGAGATCAGAGTGCAAACATTTACCGCTGTAATCCGCAGCGTAGAAACAGTTCAGTTCATTTTTATTCCGTTTCAAAAGCATCAAACACGACATACATCTGTCTTTTATTTACAGTCTGTTGCTTTGGCCTTGATGTGTGAATGAAATGTGATGAAAGTTTATTTGTGAGTTTCATGAAGGAGTATTTTCCTTCCTTCCCGGAGCAGCTGAATCTGAGTCATCTTACTTCCTGACATGCAGCTTCTTTAAAGTCACGTGATTTGATGTTGCAGGGTGAGCTCGGCGTCCTGGTACTTCCTGAACGTGTTCGGGCTGAGGAGCATGTACAGCTTGATTCTGGGTCAGGATAACGGTGAGGTTTCACTTTCTCGTAAAGCTCAGCTCTGTTTCCTTTCACGGACTAACGCCGGCGTTCCCTCTCAGCTGCTGACCAGTCCCGGATCATGCAGGACCAGATGACAGGCGCTGCCATGGCGATGCCCCCTGACCCCAACAAGGCCTTCAAGGTGACATTTACACACAACTGCACAAAAATGCTGCTTTGATTGTCTGTTTCCTCTCCAAAGTGAAACATGAATTATGAAAGAATAACAGCGTTTGTTCGTGACCACACTAAACTTTGTGTGGGGCCAAAGCCTTCATCCTCCCAGTAACTCCCATTTAAAGTGAAGCCTGAGGATCAGGCCTGTCCACACTAATACGTTTTCGTTTGAAAACGCATCTTTTTCTCCCCGTTTGGGCCTCCCGTCCACACTGAGACGGCGTTTTCGGTCGAGGAAAACGCAGCGTTTTGAAAACGCTCTCCAAAGCGGATACATTTGAAAATGCCATTTTTCACGTTGCAGTGTGGACAGCGAAAACGGAGCCTTTTCAAGAACGATGACACATTTTAGTCATGTGATGCAGTCATGTGACCAATTAAACTAAGATAGCAGAGGGCATGTTGTTTTGTTTGCTCTCAGTTTTGACAGCCCTATTAAAGATTAATATCAGTCAGCACTAGGGCTGCCATGATTAGTCAACTAGTCACGATTACGTCGACTATCAAAATCGTCGACGACTGATTTAATAGTCGACGCGTCGTTTGAAGCTTTGTAAGATCACAAAAGACGCAGGAATAAGTAGCAGGATTTAAGAGTGTAATAACGGACTGAAACAGAAGATGGCAGCACTGCATGCACAAGGATGCCAGCTGCCGTTAAACCCCGAAGAAGAAGAAGAAACTGTCCCAGAATTCATAGCGCAGCCCAGCTCAGTTTCCAACAATGGCGGCAGCTAGTTAGTTTTAATATTACTCTTATTATTCTTTCTGGGTCACAAAATAAACGTTTAACATATTTTCAGGCGAGAATGTAGCTGTGGAAACCTCAAATATCTGCTCAGTTTATCAAGACACCACATATTTTCAAAAGCGCTCCGACGTTTTCGGAGACGTCTGTTACCCACTAGCTCGATAGCTAGCCGGGGGCAAGGCTCACTAGAGCCGTGAGAACACCGGACTCCCGACACATCATTTTCAAACCCACCGCCGTCTTTCGCTACTCAGGTTAAACATGATATATAAGCCACTTAGATAACTTAAAATGTTATTGTTTGGCTTTTTTTAGTATTTTATTTGTTCCTGAGTAAATCGGTTTGGCTGAGATTAAAGTTATAGTTTTTACACAGCTGAATAAATGTCAAGCAGACAGCTGATCATCAGAAGTGTGAGATGCTCCAGAATTTACTCCGGTGTCCTGTTATATTTTAGATAGCAAGGAGTTTATTAAACTTCACCGAAACAATCTGCAAATTTCATTAAACTTTAATAAACTATCATCTTGTCTTTATTTTTTTTTTTAAAAAACGTAAAATGCTGCAAAAATGTCACTACAGTAAAAATATAAAGATAAGCTCTGTTGAGACAAAGTGATCGTCACTGTGGAGTTAAATGCTGCGACTCGTGTCCCTGTTGTTGATTCAGAGCGAGTGGGAGGCGCTGGAGGTCGTGGAACATAAGTGGGCGCTGGAGAACGTGGAGGAGGAGCTGATGTCCAAAGACCTAAACTTTGGGGGCTTCTTCAGCCAGGACAAGTCTGCTGCATTCTAGGACCACGAGGACGCGCTGGAATCCCGGGGGTGTTCCTGAACCGCCCTGCTCTCCCCTCAGTCTGTCCTGAAGGCTCCGGGATAGTTTTCACAGTGCAGGATTTAAACACAGAGAATTATTTTTATGGAGCTGCCTCTGAAATCGTCTCTTTGCTGCCCCGGGCGCTTCGCTCACTCTCAGCTTTTGTACGTTTCCTGGAGTTCCAGCCGGGCTCCGGATCTTCCCTGGGTTGTTGTTAGTTTATATTTGAGAAAAATCTAAAAGAAAAGATTTTATTTGTACTTGAGATTTTACTTTGAAATGATGTTTGTGTCGTGGGTGTTTAAGTTACACATTTTTACATCTAAATTCAGCGATTCAAGTCCAAATCCATTACACAGGAAGTAGTGACTTAGGACACAGATCGGAGCTTTAAAATCCTCCACACCGGCAGGCTGAGCACCTGCCGAGATCCGAAACGTTTCTCCGGAGCAACGCTGGAAACCGAAGCATCGTTTTAAAAAAACGGCTGGAACGTTTACAACAGGACGAAGCGGGCGAAGGCTTCATGTCGTCCCGCGGGACGTTTTGGATGTACCTCTGTATGCTGTGGTGTGACGCATGGAGTGAGTGAAATAAAGGTGCCATCACAACTAACCACATTTCTCATCCTTTCATCATTCAGCTCTTCATTCCTGAGTCTGCCGGCCTTTGTTTTTCTGCTTCTACCCGGTAAGCTGAGTCTGTTTCAGTGGTGGTGGGAACACATTCAGTGTGGCTCCACACACGGGTGGAGGAAGATAAAAGACTGTCAGTGAAACAAAGCCTGCAAAAAGAACTGCAATTCCCCAAATGTCCACTAGAGGCTCCAGCAGTGAGTCAGTCCCCGTGTTAAAGGTTCACATGAAGAAAACATGTTGACAGTTTTTGGTGTCTGGATGTTTTGAGATCAATTTAAATTTTTAGTAAAGCTCAAATTTAGGGGCGTGGCCTATTTGAATGACAGGTGGCTGTATCTGAACGTCTGAGTCGTGCATGTCTTTGTGTTGTTTTAATAATCTGACCAATCATACGGCTGCTGTGCTGTTTACAGAAGTCTGAGCTCCAGATGTGCTGAGTGAACTTCGGGGTTTGGTGTGGTTGTTATGGAGCACTGATGAGCGGGTGTCTGTGCGCCTCGTGCTCCTGTGCAGTAAGCTCGCCTTAGCTGATAACTTAGTTCTACTTCTCGTTCAGCTGTGGTCATTTTAAAAACGGATGCGTCTCCTGTACGATGTGTGAGCGCGTCCTCCTCGTCACACACGCAATTAAAGCTAAAATAACGAGACAGAAGCCAAGAGTACAAGAAAACTGGATGTCTGGTAATAATCGTGTTTTATTCATATCAAAAGATTGAAGTACAATAAAATATTCTCATCTGATATTTGACAGGAAGACCAAAGAAAGAAATCACCCCAAGCCTCCCTGCTGCTCCACCCAGGAATGATCATATTAATCTTACATTACTTACAATACAAAAATACTGTACACAGCGCTGGTTTAAAAATCAGTGAGCAGCTCGCTCTGCGCCCGCCTCTGCACGCGCACACCCGTCCTGTGTTTTCAGCCTGAATCAAAGGTTTGCGTATAAATACGAAAAATGTCCCACACCACCTGTAGTCATGTGACAGCTGCAATTATTCCATTAAAACAATAAATACCCGAAACAAAACGACCAAAATATACAGAGAAAAATTCATTTCTCATCCCTGACAGCTTTGTTTGATCCTCTGATTACCCACAACCCCCTTCAGCGAGCGACTGAGGCGTGCCTGTTTAGAAAGAAGAAATAAGGAAGTGAAACTGTGCTTTATGGATTAGTATTTAATAGTTTTATCTGTCGTAGGTCGACGTTGAGCTGCAGTTCAGAGCTGGATTTTTAAACGATGTCAGATCAACAAATGTTTGCGCTTCAGGACGAATCGAAGCTCTGAGGGAAAAACAAACTTCAGTCCTTTAGTTCAGAGGATGGCGTTTTTACAGGCGCTTACAATAAAAAAAATCACTGCATTAATATCATAAAGTCAGTCTGATCATCGTTAGTTCTGTGAAATCAACAACTTAAGAAAAGACTGGCCTGTTTTAGACTCGGATCAAAGCTGTAATCAGTGCATCTGCGAACACTTTACAGCAAATACAAAAGGTCGTCGCAGGTTTGAGCTGCTCGCAAATTAAGGCTTTAACTGAAACCATCTCTGTGCTCGTTTCCTAAACGTGTCTTAGGAAGATGACTTTAAAAACTTTTATCATTTAATTTCTGCCTCAAACATTTGCTACGAGAAACTGGCTTTTCGAACTCGCTCAGCTTGAATAATTGTAAAAACTTTGAATGTGAACGTGAACTCGTCTGCTCTCAGCGCGGCCTCTTCAGTCAGCTGACGCATGAGCGTCTGCGAGGTTTACCCCAGATAAACGAATGCCGGCGCCCGTCGGCATCGTGTTTGTTGATGTAAAGAGGGAAAAAAACATGAACTGGAATGACCTCAGTGCAGGTGAAAGTGTACGGTGACCTCTGACCTCTGTTAGTGGTAAATCTCGCAGACGTTGGCATGACCGCAGAAATAAAACAGATGTGTGAAAGTGAAACTAATGCTGGTATTTTAAATCGGCCCTCTAACGACCACCAGGGGGCGACTTTCTGCGGCCTCACTAAACGCTGCTCGATGAGTCGCTGTTTAAGCCTCGCTCATGATTATAATGAGACTGTCTGTCTTTTATATACAGTTTAAGGAAAAGAAAAAGTCAGCTGACTGCAGAACTGCTGCTGATTGGCCAAAGAGTCTCCCGAATGCGCGCTAATCTGGAGTTTGGTCTTCCCAACCTGGACGAGCATCAGACATCCAGAAAAATTCAAATGATTTTAATTAAACAGCTTTTCAAACGTTTGAATGTCAGATTACAAAAACTGAGTCAAGAGGAGATGAACTTATAAATGTGAACAGTCAGAGCTTAAATGCCAGAGTTCAGTTCCTCCCTGAAGCAGGAAGCAGACTGCTTTTCTGTATTCAGGTGTGAGTTTAAGCTCCGCCCTCCAGCAAACGTCACCTTCAGTCTTTGTGCACCAAACTACCTGAGTGTCGAGAGTTCACGGTGAAGGAGGAGGAGGAGCTGCGAGCTCCGCCTGCTGATGTGCTTTTTCCTGCTTTTGGTAACTTGGAATGAAGAGACGTCGTTAGAGGAAGTTCAAGTGTCGTCACCATAAAATTAAAAAAATAAATAGACTGAGAATTCTAAAAAAATAAAGACGAAAACCAAAGAAAAGGCTGCTCTGATGGAGAAAACCAAATTACTCAATCATTCTGTTTCCATAGTGATGCTGGAGGCGGCGCCCAGCTCTGCGGCATCCTCGTCGTCTTTGCAGGAAGCAGTGTCACTGGACGTCTGGCTGGAGGAGGTGGGGCCTGTGTTGGGGGCGGGCAGTGTGGGTTTTCTGATCTTGTCCTGTCGCTGGTAGAACAAAACGTAGGCAGCGTTGGTCTGTGGGAGGAGAGACGCAGACAAACATTACGTTGGTGTGATTCAAATAAAGACAACGCGCTGCCGCTTCCAACGATCGTTAGTCAGGTGACAAGATCAGAGTGAAATCAGTACGACTGAACAGGTGTGTGCGAGAATGAATGAAAGCGTGGGGGCGGGGGGTACTGACCACGATCTGGTCCTCTGTGGCGTAGGTCACTTTACTGTCGTCAAAGTAATACCACTGACCGTTGTCCTTGTTCTTCGCATAGGTGGTGTCTGCAGAAACACGTGATGGTTAAAGTCATGCGACAAACAAATCACTGACCACAACATGAACGACAAACTTACAATGTCCATCTCTGAGTCCTCCGTAGTGATTGGACACGGCGATGAGGTCATAGCGGCTCGGAGGCTCCTCACTGGAGAGAGTCTTCCTCAGGAGGAAGCCGGAAAAGTCTAGGTCTCTGTAACATGAACACGTCAGCTTTCAGTGTGCGACTCCTCCATCAGAGTGTGTGTGTGTGTGTGTGTGTGTGTGTGTGTGTGTGTGTGTGTGTGTGTGTGTGTGTGTGTGTGTGTGTGTGTGTGTGTGTGTGTGTGTGTGTGTGTGTGTGTGTGTGCGCGCGCGTACCTGAGGGGGAACTCCACAATGCTGTCAAGCTTCTCTCTGGTGAACTTGGTGTAGGAGAACCTCTTGAGGTGGATGATGAGAACCTCTGGCAGAGACCAGAGATCCAGCTTCTTCGTGGCCAGCTGGTGCTTCTTACACACCGGACAGTACCTGAAGCGCACACACGGAGCAGATGTGAGTATCTGCAGTAAAGCCGTGCAGTGTAAAGGTTTTAATACAATACAAATTGTATTTGTCACATACGCAGTACAACATATACTGAACATGTAGTGAAATGCTTGTGTCCCAACTGCAGACAGGCTGCAGATGTAGCCGCGACATTCAGGGGTTGTTGTTTTTTTTTAAGCACGGGGCGTCTAGCCAGGACCCTTTTTCGATACCGGATGGGAATCAAACTTGCGACTCTTACCACTAAACTACAGCTGAGTGTTATTTTGCTGCTTTGAATGAAAGGTTTTCAACATTCAGTCAAAGAAGCAAAACAACAGCAAACAAAGAATATCTCATCATGCCGGCGCCCCTCGGGGACGCCGCTGCTGGGTTAATCAAGCAGGAGGCAGGAGGACGCCGGAGTAATCGGGGAGAACCCCGACTGGATTCAAGCTCAGGACCTGCTGTGAGGCAGCCATGCTACCCGCTGCACCACCATGCCGCCCAGCATGTCAGTTCATCAGATTTTACATGTTGATGAATGTAAAACCTTGAAGCATGCCCAGACTCTTTTTGTTGACTGGACTGAAAGTGTGATGTGACTCCAGGGCTACCACTAGAGGGCACTGGGCGAGGTCGATCACCCAGCACCACAGCAGCTTAAATTACCACCACTGAAATGAAAACGTGGACGGCATCTGCTTTTCAAACTCGGGACAGAAGCTCCACCCTGGATCTGGACGTTACAGACGCAGATGTTTCGTGCTGGTCTTTACCTGAAACAGGTGAAACCTTCAGAGTATTTAGTCTTTTAATCGAGCTTGTCCACCAGTTTACTTCTCACTGGTTTCTCAGTGTGGTCAGCTCTCCTCAGACTCTCACTACTCTGTGTCTGTGTGTGTTACCATGGGTTCTCCTCCTCCAGCGTCTCCACAGTGGTGAACAGCTCGATGCACTGCTGCAGCTGAACAGTCATGTGCTGCTGAGGGACCTCCATGCTGGCATGCTTCACGTACTTCTACACAGGAGGAGGAAAGACAGATTTTAATGTCAGAGGTGCAAGAGGACAAATGAGTGTTCAACGTCTGTCATTCAGGTTTCATCGCAGTCAGAGTCCTTCTGTTTGCACCTGTGTGTTAAATTACGTCCTCAAACCGCTCAGCCTGTTAAGATGTTACAGGGATGCAGTTCTTGTACCCTGGATGTTTAGAGCCTCTGTTTAAACCACTGACCAGACACCAGATAATTCAGATCAGTCTCTAAATGAACCAGCAGATAAGGTCATGTTGTTTTTGTGACCCACTCAGTGCCACTTGTATTTGAACACATGACCCTCAGTTATTCAGAACACGCCCTGTGAATGTGTTACATACAGGCTGTGCTTTATCGAGGGTTAAATGTTGGCGCTGACCTCAGCCTCGTTCTCGTTGTAGAATCTCTTCTTCATGTCGGGCTCCCAGTCGATGGCCACGTAGGGCTGAGCTGCAGAGACAAAGGAAGCGTGAGCTACGCTGATACGCTGACGACAGGATGTGACATCGTCTGATAACATGGTTATTCTGCTTTCCTGCTGCACTGATCCATGTTAAGCATGGTTCAAGCTTCCAGTAACTACCAATAATCCCCATCAGCCGAAAGCTGTGCTCCGCCCATCTGCTGTTCAAACCTACTGTTTAGCAGAGGCAGCCAATCAGAAGAAAGCTTACTTGAAGGTTGAAGTGAGGGGCAGCAAATGGCTCCACTCAGATGTTTTCATTTTATTCTGATTCATTCTCATCTGAAGCTCTTTCATCATCATCATCGCACTGATGAGTGACATCAGTGTGATGTCACAGAGGTTGTGTTTGTGCGTTCACACTCACAGCTGAAGGACACGGCGCTTCCTCCCTCTCCCATCCCCCTCTCGGTCGTCCCGTTGGAGTTGACCGCCTGGATGCTGAACAGACGCTTCCTCCTGACGTGACACGCCCTCCTCTTAGCCGGATGCTCATTGGCTGGCGGGCTGGGAGAGCAAGCCTCCTCCTGCTTGTCTTCTTCATTTTCTTCCTCGGTTGGCTCATGAGGCTGCTCCGCTGGAGGTTTTGAGCCGCGGTCGGGTCCTGCGGGACCGCTCGACTGCTCGCCGGGGTCCATGTCATCGGCGCTGTTGGCGTCTCCGCTGCAGCCGGGCTCCGTCTGGCTCTGGGAGCCGTTACTGTTCTCACCGGGGTCTCCGTGGTCCGGTAAAGGCTGAATGTGGTTCTCCTCAGCCTGTGGCTCTGTTGTGTCGCCGTCTGATTTCCTGTTGGGGGTCGCGTCACCGCAGGAGTAATCGGTCTGGGACGGGCCAGCAGGCTCCACTTCCTCCTGCTCGTCATCTGAGAAAACAACACAAAAGCAGCAGCTGCAGAGCTCACTCAGCCCAGATAAAACGTGTGAAAGACGCACGAACGCGTTGTGTCGTTGTGTCAGCGTTTTTAAAAAAAAACACTGCAGGAGCCAAACAAATACGTTTATGACAACATGAAACGAAAGGCAGCATCAGACCTCAGAACCAGAAAGTAAAGATTTATACCATCACTGATGCCGTTGGTCTGAGTCTTGTACAGCTCCTCTTCATCATCTTCCTCCTCTTCCTCCAACTCCTCAGACGGATCAGGCAGTCGCACATAGCGCCTGCACACACAGCGACACCGCCCAGCAAAACTCAGTATATTCAAAAACTGTGTGTGCGTGCGTGTGTGT
Source organism: Simochromis diagramma (assembly GCF_900408965.1). Lineage (NCBI taxonomy): Eukaryota > Metazoa > Chordata > Actinopteri > Cichliformes > Cichlidae > Simochromis > Simochromis diagramma. The sequence goes on along the minus strand of NW_024386785.1, from coordinate 3,100,709 downwards.
GTGTGTGTGCGTGTGTGCGCGCTCTGCTCACGCCAGTCTCTGCAGGAACAGGTTGTAGAGCGCCTCCTGGCTGCAGCTGCTGCGCGGCACGTTGAGCAGCAGCGGGTGTCCGAATAGCGACGTGCCGTACGAGCCGCCGCCCGAGCCGTAGTCTCTGTAGTGCGAGCGCTCTCTCAGGTAGAGCGCCAGCAGCACCTGCTCCTCAGGCTGCTCCTCCAGCACGCTCAGCTCGTACCTGAACACGGGTTCAGCAGGTGAGGCACAGAAAGGCTTTTGTGTTTGGTCATTAGAGGACTGATTTTTTTTTTTCCTTACACAAAGATGTCGTCTCGGTCGAGAATGGCGCTCAGACTTTCGCCCACGTTGTAGATCTTGTAGAAACGATGATTGAAGACATCAGCGACCACCATCTGGGACACAAAGTCAGGGGGAGGAGCTTTAAGGGACAGTCTGCTTCATACAGGATGAAATGAGGCCCAGTGTAAGATAAAGAAGGATTATTTTGAACTGAGTCGTGCCAAGCTGCCCTGACAGAGTTCACACGTTACAAACTGAAGCCAGAAACATACAAAGGCTGGATTAATGTGCAGCCAGTGAAACCACTTTTGATCTGCACGTGATCACAATCTTCAGTTTAGGTTAAAAGTGTGTTTAACCGAACCGAAACCTTCTGAACACACACTGACCTGAGTGGGCGGCACGCTGGTCATCTCTGACAGAGCTGAGCAGAGGTCGGACACTTTTCCTGCTTTAGGAACCACAACACGATGCTGCAGACACACACGCGCACACACACACACACACACACACACACACACACACACCACAGAAGTTAGAATTTTCCTGGATAAGAGGAGAACCAAAGACCAGAAACATTTGTTCAGTGTAACTGCAGAGACGTACACGGCCACGGTCAGTGATGAGCGGTTACCTGGACAGGTTTGGCGTACGGGTCCAAGGAGACGAAGAACACCTCCATGACGCGCTCCTTGCTGACAGGAAGCGGGACGCTCAGGTAGCAGAATGGGTCAAAGGTCACAGAAACCTTGTGGCACTCTGGACAGACCAGCGTGGACTTGAAGAGGCCGTGAAAAGTGTCGACGATCACAGAGTCGTTCCGCCGAAGGTGGTTACGCCACGCCTCCTCCGCCACTTCCTGTCAGATTAAACAGGAGCTGAATTGATCACAGCTAAAACCAACGAAGACGCTTTCAAACATAGAAAATTACTGAAAGGTGAAATTTAAAGACAGGAAGTGAAATGAAGCCCATCACACGCCGAGCTGGAGTCGGCCTTTGCTCTGGCACCGCTCACCTGGTCCTGACGCCCATCGGCGTCCCGCAGCTCGATGTACTCTTTGTTTTTGACTCTGTTCAGGTCTTCGTGCAGCCCGTCCAGCAGGAAGGACAGCAGCTCCTGACTGTCGTGCTGCTGGTAGCCCAGAAACTGAGACGCAAAGTGGCCCACCTTCGTCTGCACACAAACAGGAAGCAGGGAAACGTACCACTTCAGTCAGACCGAAGCTTCTGCCACACAGACTGAGATTACTCCCTGCCCCCAGTCTCTCACCTACGCCCAACACCACTGCATGTAAATGTACTACAATTTACTTAAGTAAAGAAGAAGAAGTAAATTCAAGAAGCATTTCTACGTTTGTAGCTTTCTGCTCTTCCTTCAGTACATTTGGGATGTTAACGTTTCATTTTTCAAGTTTTAGTTTAGTTGCAGAAACATCAGCCTACTAATATATGTGCACACGTCCTTTAGTATACATTTAGATATTTATGTGCTCTGTAAAACACAGAGTAGCAGAGAAGTTTTGGGACATGAAAATAAAGCATTTGAGCCTGAAGGCTTTGACTTCACTGAATTTAAGCATTTACTTTTTGAGTTTTTCTGTTTTGCATTGATAGTTTAGTTTATTTGGGATTTCATGACATTTCCTTCAACTGGGAACAAAAATAGAGACAAAAGTTTTCTACTAAATCTCTGATTTCACATTTCCTCCTGCTGCTTGTCCTGCTGTAATAGGTGGGATTAATAAAGTCTGTGTTTATATCTGTTTTAGTTTCCTGTGTAAATGTAATCACACTTAAAAATGTTCATTTAAAATGTTTTCAGGTCAGTTTGTGTCATTTCTGTCGTGCCGAGTCACAAACTCCGGCTCTTCTGGACGACGCGTCGCAGCCTCAGCTTTAGGGTACGTCAGTGTGTTTGTTTGGCTCGACAGGTGAAACACACCCGAGTGTAACGGGACACCTGTCAGCGTAACGTGCGGCTACCTTGAAGACGCGCGGCACCACAGAGTAATGCCTCCCTGACCACATCTGCTTGATGACGTCGGCGTAGGCCTCGGCGATCTCTCCCTTCATTCCCAGAGGGTTGGTGAAGTTCAGCTCATCCACATAGGAGTTCTGCAGGAAGTACTCCGTCAGGGGCGGAGTGTTACTCAGACACTGCAGAGAGACGAGGACACGAGGAGTTACTACACATCTGTTAGTGATGGGCAGCCAATCAGAACAGAGTTAGCTTAAGGGGGGAGGAGCTGAAACAGTTGCTTAAGCCCGAGGATAAACTGAGGAGTTCGAGGGCCAGAGGAAAACCGTTTGAACCGCGAGTTCTGCAAAGATCCTTTAGTCCGGGGATAAAACTACACAGAGATGGACGACTGTTTGCTTTTATTATTTTACACAAGAACGTTGCTGCTGGCGCCTGGTCAGAGCACGCTGCAGTGACGTCATCTGATTAAAATGTTAAAAAAGTGTTCTCGTGCATGAAGTGATGTTTTCAGTGAATATTAAACCGAAGCTCAGCTCCAAGTGAAATCCAAGGAGCAACACTGACACCACACAGGTGTTAATTATGCACCGAGCAGGTTTCATGACTCGCCGTGAAACAAACTGCTAAAATCCAGTTAGAGAACTTCAAAGATGCACAAATGTCCTCGAGTTCTGATGAACCAGGGATTTCCTTCACAAAGCTCGGCGCTGCGTCAGAGCAACATAATTACAGAGCGAGACACAGGGAGGAAGACGCTGCAGCATTTCACCTCTGCTCTGCCAGGAAATGCAGAAAACCTTTATGTGACTATTTTACAAAACATACAGTCTGTGCCATATTTAGACAGCTACACATGTCTGGACGAACCCTGCGCTTTATTCTGAGGTTCACACCCTGCACATGTTCAACAGTACCTGAACACTCAGCTGCCAAATGCATCATTTCAGTGTCGAGCAGCTCACACGTGTCGGCGTTCGAGCTGCAGTCAGAGTGACGAGTGAAAGAGACGCAAACGTCTCTCACTGAAGGCGCCAAAATGAAAACAAGCTTCAGTCTAACAAAAAACACCAAACATACCTGTATGAATGACAATGAAGTCTTCTAATCTGGTTCTCTAGTCGAGCGGGACCGTAGCACAAACGACAAACCACAAGTTGGAAGAAGAAGAAAAGCGTCCAATGTCCAATTACAAACTAAACTAGTTCAAATCATTCTATTTATACAGCGTCAAATCACAACAACAGTCGCCTCATTGCACTGTACGGTCGACCCTACAATGACACATACAGAGAAAAACCCAACAGTCATATGACCCCCTATGAGCACTTTGGCGACAGTGGGAAGGAAAAACTCCCTTTTAACAGGAAGAAACCTGCAGCCTCTGCCACGACCAACAAGTCACTGCATACTTAATAAAAACAGAACACGTCGGGACGCCGTGTAAAATCACAAAAACACATATTTGGTTACAGCAGAAGATAAAAACAAAAGGTTTGTGAATCACAGCGTCCTGTTTTCATTCATGTTCGACGCAGCAACATCGTCAGCGCTGGGTTTGCATTCATGCAAATGGTGCTAATGGTCTGGACTGCACTTCCTGACTGACACTCGCAAGTATCAGGTATTTGTGTCAGTGGTCCCGGCTGGAGTCCAACCCAGGCCCCGCCCTGATGGACGTCACCTGCTCAGCCATGTGACATCTCTCTCTGTCACATGATCCATGTGTCTGGTGTAGCAACCAAAGTAAAAGAAATCAGTTTAAACCTGTAACGCCGAGTTCATGAAGCAGGTGTTGCCCAGGTTGGTGAGGCCGCAGACGCCCGGCTGCCCTCTGTACGAGTCCTGCTCCTCCACAGAGTTCCTCCTGCAATCGAGAACAGAGTCAGCCGCAGACTCGCACACGGGAGCATTTACAACACCTGAGCAGTGTTACGGTGACAGAAACGCCGTCTTGCTCTTGAACAGGAAACCAAAACAAAGGGTCAGCTGACCAAATATGTGGGAAAGTCAGCTGAAACATGCTCGGACCAGCTGAATTCATTAAAGCGCACAGCTGTCCTAACATTTCATCATTCAGATCAACAGTCGAGTCAATGAAGGAAGCATTTTAACACTTTTTGTGACATCTGGTGTGTGAGAGGGCGACAGACAAACATCACGATGGTGATGTTATCACGCAACTTCTCCAAACAGGAAGAGGTGAAATCAAAGATGAGGAAATGACAAATAAAAAAAGGAACAAGAAAAAAATTCCTGCAAAAAAACTCAAAGTAAGCAGGTGAAGAAAAGCAGAGACGACGGAACGTGGAGAAGGATGACAGCGACGAGAGAGGCGAGTGCGCTTACATGATCTGAGGCCTGGAGCTCGGCCAGGTGCCGTCTGCATTCCTCGTCTCCATGATCACCGTCTGACACACACACACACACACACACACAGGCATGTTCCAGCTTATCTCTGAGGTGGACAGCTTGTTATTTTAGAGTGGTGCTATGAGGAGAATTATTCCACACGTGCAGCGACGTTAAGACTGTAGCGTCATGCTCACCATCCCCGAGCTCAAGCAGGCGTCCAGCACGCTCATGTGCACGTTCCTAAGACGCTCGCAGCTGCTGTCCGAACTCTTCATCCACAGGCGGCACTCTGAGCCCGGAGGTACCGAGAAGGCCTGACACATCGCCCTCTGGATCGAGTCTACACACACACACACACACACACACACACACACACACACACGCACACACACACACAGAGCACCGTGTTTGAAACAGCTGTTCACGAACCCTCAGGGGAACATATTCTGCCCCTGACATCAGCTTCCTGTTAACGTAAAGACGAACACGTGTTAACACGACGCTCGTGATGAACCGCCCCCTTCCTGCTCGTGAAACAGAGAGACCACAGCACTGAAGCTGATGCGAGAACTCTGCAACGCCGCGGAAGTTAAACTTCCTTTAATTAATGCTGCGACCCAACAAACTGCAGCGCAGCGTGACTTTGTACGTGGTGACGGAGGAATCTGTCCTCAGGTGAAGTTTCATGAGTGAATGTCATCAGGTTTAGTCTTTAAATCTTTCTGAGTTATTCGTTTGTAGAGAGACGACCTTTCACAGGCTTCAGTTTTCCTCAGTAATAAGTAACTAAGCAGTGACCTCTTTATTACTGTATATATGTATTTATCACACAGCTTCACAGCTGCTGCTGTCAAATTTGCTCTAAAACTGAATCTGATTCATAAAAAGAAAATGAGCTCACATGTAAAGCAGGTCCCGCCTTCTCCTTACCTAAACAGGTAACCTCAGAATGAACTGACAGCAGCTCCCCTTCACAGCTAGTTGGTTGAGAACAGGTTGGGTAGCCTGAGCTTTATCGGCTCATTGTTACCAGGCGGTTATTCACTCGTTTCCAAACTCTGTCTGCCGCCTTTGTTTGTGTTTCTGTTGCGTCACGCGGTGTGAAGCCGCTCCTGTGCATGTAATCTGCCACATGCAGTCACCTGGATGACATGGATGCACCGGCAGCCGGCAGGTTTGGACGAGTGTGGTTTATAAAGTCTGGGAAAGAAACTAAACTACGAAGCATTTTTGTCTTTAGGGAGAGAAAAGGCCGATTAAACGTGAACCTCTCCTCTCGTTAGCATTAACCTCGCCGACACACAAAGCTACAGACGGACTCACGTATGCTGTCGGTTCGGCTGAACTTTGTGGTGACGGCGTTCTCCATGTTGCTGTGGAGGCAGAGGAAGATCTCGATGGGGTAAACCTCCACCTTCAGAGTGCTGGGCAGGTCCACCACCTGACACACACACACACAGACACACACAGTTGTCACTACACTAACCTGTCTGAGCCATAACCATTACTAATATTGCTTCCTACCCTTTGATCCAACATTAAACCAATGCTTCACACAAGCGAATGATTTACTTTGCTGGGACTTTCCTCCTGTCACCAGTTGAGGGTCGGCTCACCACAGCGTGGCTGCCAGCAGATGCATTATGGTAAAAGTTCACGGCTCTGCCCATAAAGCTCTCTGCTCGCTGCTGTTCCTCGCCTCCTCGTGCAGCTCTGGCTGCTGCTGCTGCTTCGCACCTCGCAGCAGCGAGTCTCATCAGAAACACGAGTCTTCATCGTGAAGTTTTATTTCAGTCAACAGACAAATTTGCCAGATCTGTCACGTAGCGAACAAAGACGGTGATGGCGTGCAGACAAATGTTTGCCTAAGGACGGATCGGGACCATCATGATTTAAAATATCTGAATTTACGTGGAAGTTACATGAAAACGATGCGCAAACTTCACCAGGAAAAGAGAGCACGTCACGAGTCTGCAGCAGTTATCCCGGCCGCTTAATAAAAAAGTCAAAGTTTTCATTCGCCCTCTTGTTTCTGTATCATTTCATTTTATTCCACCCGTCATATCAGTGACAAGCTCATACTAGTTTTGCTTAAAAGGCTCGTCCTTTCTCACGAGATTACAGGAAAACTCGTCACAGAGAGAGTGACGATCACGGTGACGTTCCTGCCCTGCTGCTCCGCCCTCGGGGGTCAGCACTGATCCTCAGTCTGACGGCGGCGCTCAGATGTGAGAAAGAGATGCAAAACAGGGATTCCAGGAAGTGATGTAAACGCAGCAGCCAGACTACAAGCAGTGCAGAGCTGTGCGAGGAGACGCCTTGAAGGCGAGAACAGCCAGATTTACATCAGGGGAGGTTTTTCATTTTTATGTGTTTCAAACCCTCACCAACAAAAACTCTCCGCTCTCATTCTGGACTCAGGGTACCGCGCGGCGCGTGGTGACGTTACCTTGCGTTCTAGCGGCGGCTGATCGTCCACCATGCCGTACCAAGACAGCAGCTTGTGCCACGCCTCTGCCGGCACCAGCACAAAGTCCTCGTCCTCCACCAGACGATCCTTCAGGTGGTACGAGTCCAGATCTGAAAGCAGGACACGACACTTCGCTCAAGGAAACAAATCGTTTTGTGTCTCGCTGAAGCAAACGAAGCGTAACTGACCCTCGAACAGCTCCGCGTTGTCGATCTGACCCGGGAAAGACGTCGAGTTCTGATCTCCAGTCTCCACAAACTCCTTCCATTGGTCAAACCAGCGGCGATCTACCACATACCTACAACACACACACACACATTATTACACTGCTCTTTGAGACACATTCATAAAACACTGCTGCCTCCATCATAAACTTTACCGCTAACGAATCAGCCGAACACGAATGAATCGACGTCTTACCTGAGATTACTGCCAGGAACGGGAGTAAGAATTACTTAAATAATCAGTTAATACCTGGTAAACAAAACAAAGAAACAAAGTGGCTGCTGATCATTTGTTTTCTTCAACCAAAATGTGGAAACCCCCAAAATATCCTGATGAAGGCACCAAAACCTTTAAATAAGTCGTTATTTTCATTATCTTTGCCTAAAAATGAAGTGACAGGATGACGTGTCAGAGACATTATTTCTCTGTCACGGTTTTATTTTAGTGGATTTTCTTTTTAAGAACAGTCCAAACAAAAGCAGCAGGCTGGGAAATCACACTAATGTGAAATCAAGAACAGATTACATAAATCACCGTAAACAGTTCACATTAGTGTGACATCACTGCTCCTGAGACGCCAGAAGCAGCAAATATCGATGTTTTGCTAAAATAAATTCATGGTGATCTTAACGTTTGGCATTTCTTCTGCTTTCTTTGTGGCCAGAAGCAAAAGCCGGAGCTTAACGTAGTCATCACTTCATGATCCCACATTTCTAACCTGTTTTCATCAAACCGGAGACTTTCTGTCATATTTGAAGCTGCAGCAGAGACACGACCTGCTCCAAAATTAGATGTGAAACCAAAGCTGCTAAAACCAAAGCAGCAGAGCAGGAAGCGTCACAGTGGCAGGCGCTAATAAATCTGATGGTTTGGATTGGAATGAAAATCCATCGCAGCACCAGCCCTCAGAGGTTAGACTGCAGCGCTCGGTCTCTGTGCTGTTCTGCTTTTAAGGACTCATTATTCTTTTATTCCTGTTTGACAGAAAACCGCTTTGCCTGCCGACGCTGCATAAAAAATGTAGCTGGCACTTTCTTGTATGGATAAATAATTTTCCATCTGTGGCTGATCTCCTGCAGGTGTAAATGTGAGCAAAAGCCCCAAACAGAAGCATCAAACTGTCAGCCTGGATGGCCTCACTGTAAACCTGTGAGCAGCCGCTGGCCTGCTTTGTCATTTATTTGAATATTGAACAGAAAGTAAATCCTGGTGACGTCTGACGCTGCAGCGCCGCAAACCTGCAGAGTCACGGTGCTTCTGCTTCTGAGACCCTGAAGTCGGGTTTTTTCAAGTGTGAAGGGATGAGGGGCGTGTTCTAACCAGCGCCTGGATTTTATTGTTTATTTCCTGTCGCATGTCTGATGCAGCCGTTGTCAATCAGCATCTCAGTTAATCAGCAGCTCGCTGCACCCGTAAACACACCGAGTTTCCCTTTAAAGGTACTTTCTGTGATCGCAGCAGAATTCTCACTGACCGTCATCGTCTTTTAAATGTTTTAATAAAACAATATTTCACTGAAAGCTTTTTACAAATGAAATAACTCGAAATAAAAATGTGTTTTCAAAGACTTGCCGGGTTTAATAAAGGCTGCACTCACACAGCGCTGAATCCTTCAGTGTCTGCTGAAGTTTGAAATAACTCTGAAGAGTTATCCATCCATCCAGAAAAGGTGAAAAATAAAAACGCAGTAATAACATTTAACGCTGCTTTTACTCTCTGCTCAGCTAAGTTCACTTGGCTGAAACAAGACGCTTTCATGGTGAGGACTTTGCACGCTTCTCCTGTTTGTGCAGTCAAATCTAATCTCACCGAGCAAACAAGGAAAAAACAAACTGTCGTGGATGTGTGATGATAGCCTACCCAAGTTCTTTTTAATGCCTAAAACGTAGAAATAAAGCTACTTCCAGCTGCTCCTCGTGGGCACCAGAGGGAATTGTGTTTCCTGCTGTGTGCACAAACGGTCTGAACCACTACACTGTGGAGTCGGCCCCTAACAAGGGATCATCACAGCAGATCATCTGCCTCCTGCCCACCCCATCCCACCTCTGAGCATCCTCCTCTGTCACACCAGCCGTCTGTATGTCCTGCTTCACTACATCTATCAATCTTCTCTGAGGTCTTCCCCTTTTCCTCCTGCCTGGAAGCTCTGTCTTCACCATCCTTTGTCCAGTATATCAACTATCCCTCCTCTGCACGTGTCCAAACCATCGCACCCATGCCTCTCTAACTTTGAGCTTGTGTACTCATTTCCACTCCCGCCCATCCTGCTCACTCCTTGTGAAGATCTGAGCACCTTAAGCTCAGCCACCTGTCTTTCAAATCACAATGTCTTCTGTGAACATCACAGTCCACAAAGACTCCTGCCTCGTGTCCTCACCTCACCTGGGTGTTAAAGCTAATTCACTGGAACTTTCTTTCCTTTTAAAAGGGCAAACTATTAACTGTGAGTAAGTGGACAGAGATCGGTATATATGAGACCAGACAGATGAAAACTCAGAGTCCACAAACAGGTTAATAAATTATAGATTGTCACTATTTGACGAACTAATTAGACTATTTTGAAAAGCCGGTCTGATGAAGAGCTGACTGATCAGCTGATTTACAAATATCATTCCTGCTGATAATGTTTCAATCATATTTTTCTATTTCACTTTCAGTCGTGACAGAGTGTTAAATCTTTCCTTCTTCACTGGAAAATGAAACTGAAAATATTTACTGGCGGCCCTGCTCTGCATTCCAACTCCTAAATGAGCAGGAGGTCGCCCAGAGGAGAATAAACTGGGACTGAAACCGGCTCGGCTTCGGTGATAAATAAAAACACGATCCGGGGGATACGAGGCGACCCTGAACGCCTCACCGGAGACAGCTGGTCGACAGGCTAACGTTAACAGCGCATGCTAGGTCAGAGCAACGTCTGCCTGCTTAGCATAAGCTAACACGGCTAACACGTAGCATTGAGCCGTTAAACCGTCCCAGAAAAACTCCAGCAGCCACACCAAAGCTGCTCCACCCCACAGTTAAAGCGGTTAATCACCGTTTAGCAGCGTTACCCGTGTGGAGATAATCGTTAGCCCTGTCACCGTGTTTATCTGTGTGTGTGTGTGTATGTGTGGAGCGGAGAGGCGGTCGGACTCTCACCAGCTCTCCCCAGCGCGGAGCTCGCACTCCCGTAGAAGAGACTCGATCTCCCGTCGCTGGGTCTCCAGGCCCGGGGACTCCGCGGCGGAGCAGCGGCTGTTGGCCGTCATGACGCCGATCAATCACTCATAAATGTCAGAGGTGTCGGAAATGTTAAAGAGAGCCAGGAAATGAGAAGCAGAAGTCCGCCGCCGCATTGATCTGCCGATAAACGGGGAAGCTCGCAGCCCTCTGTTTGCGGAAGTAGGAAACGGCTCAGACCCGGACGATGACGAATTCCGGCAGGAGACGCGCGAACTACCCCGGAGTCACCAGCAGGGGAAGCAAAACACCAAAACTAATATATTAAATTAAAATAAAATATTAAATAAAACAAACAGACTACGTTTAGATAAGTAAGAAAAGATAAAAAAATATAATTTTTTATAAAAAAAATTATATGGAGAGAATCATAAACAAATAGCAGCAAACGTAAAGAATTCATTTAAATATTTTTTTAAGTTAATAAAGCGTCACAAAATTGAACACAGCAAAAAATTAAGAAAATTATTTCAAAGAGAAGATCGATTTAATTTGTCCCGTTCTGTGTTGTGTCTTGGCTGTGAGCGGCAGTTCTCTGGGATAAAATGTGTTGTTGAGGCCAGAGGTCAGAGCTGATAGGAAGGCAACAAGTCATACAACCAGTTACGACCGAGGCATGTAAAAGACCATCTCTGAATACACAACAGCTTGAAGCAGATGAGTTACAGCAGCAGAAGACCATTACTGTCAGCTAATAACACGAAACTGAGACTGAAAAATGTTACGTGGTCTGAGCCTTGATTTGTTTTTCAGACGGTTGGCTCAGGATTTGGGATAAACAACATAAAGACATGGATCCAGCCTTGTGTCAACAGTTCAGACTTCTGCTGGTGGTATAATGGTGGTGGTGGTGGTGGTGGTATTGGTGTAATTTTCCTGGAACACGTTTGGCCCATTAGAACCAACTTAACCTGCAGTGTACCTAATAATTGATACTGAGCATGAGTGTGCCTGTGTGTAAGGATACAACCCATTTCAAAACTACGTGCAGCCACTGAAAACAACGTGTAAATAATTTTCATGTAAAATAGCAAGAAAACGGGTAAATGTGCATTACTGATGTATTTTTGTTTAAACAAAAGAAAAAAAACTTCAAGCATGACAAGAAGGTCCTAAAATGTCAATAACAAAGGAGCAGGAATGAGTAAATGTTTAGTTTAAGCTATTAAAATGATTATTTAAATTGTTAACAATATGGTTCTGTTCTGAAATAATCGACTACTCGTTTCATTTTTAAAGTAAATCATTCATGTTGGATTTTGAAAAGACCCCCCCCCCCAAAAAAAATAAATAAATAAATAAAAATACGATTACATGTACTTGAAAGAGTAAATAAATTCGCTTTCACGTGAAACGCTTTTTTTTATTAACACCTCGCGTTTATACTGTTGTGAATGTGAAACATCGCGAGGTTTTCCTTGGCCAATCACGACCTTCGCCCATAAACACTCAGCCAATGAGGAGTTTGTTTGCTGTGGCGCTGTTGTCAGGGAGGGAAACCTCCGTTCGCGGGCTGTCAGGGAGCAGAAACAGACATCATGGATGTGGAGATGGAGACTGAGTGTAAGCAGAAACCCACAGAAAGCGGACAGAAGGCGGACACGGAGGCCGGAGAGTCCTCGTCTAAAGGCTCCGGGAGCGCTTACGAGCTACCGTGGGTGGAGAAATACCGGCCGCTGAAGCTGAACGAGATTGTTGGAAACGAGGAGACGGTGAGCAGGCTGGAGGTCTTCGCCAGAGAGGGAAACGTCCCCAACATAATCATCGCAGGTCAGTGAGGACTTTTACACGGTTAGGACTTCTCACGCACAGGGTTGGAAGGGTTACGTGCTCCCCAGGCTGCCGCTAGGTTAGAGATTAATTTACAGGAAGCTTGTATGGAGGAGAAGAAACAGTACAGCTACTTCGAGGAAGAACTAAGTTACCAAAAAGTTTGATTACCTGCTGAGAAACTCCCAAATGACTTTTGTACCTGCAGGGGAAAAAAGCACATTTTCAGAGTTGAGAAGCACAACTTTTTTTATGATGGAAATCTGACCATCATTTTACCAAAATGTAATGCAACATTACAGATCTCTGACACATGGTGTTATGTTCCTCATCGGTTTACTTTAAAGACCACGTGCCGTTTATCACGCTTTCTTTGACTGAGCTCAGTCACGCACAACTTAAAAAACTAGATCCCAAATACAGCTGTGCATCCAGTCACCAGAGGTATGACTATCAGGGTCATTCAGGGCTTTCATTTCTTTGACCTTTTCTTTTTCCAAGATGAAATGATTGTACAGCATACATCTTTATTAAATGTAAAAATTAAAAATATATATGCATTCATTGGATTTATGAATGTTCAGAGCCCGGTGTAGTTCTAACAAGGACAACTGTAAATTCACAAGTTGGAGAGTTGTCTTTTAGTAATTTGTAAACAACTGCAGTTTCGAGGTTGTAAGGTTGGAGATGTGTCTGGAGGAAAACCTAAACTTTTCCCCTCGGGTGCAAGGAAATTTGTTAGGATGTTCTGGAACAACTCAGGACCCGTCGTGGCACAACACTGCCATGAGCTGGAAACTGCTGGACCACCAGTGTCACTGTCCACAGTGAAGCCAGTTTTGCATCTCCGTGAACTAAGATGACCAAAGAAGAAGCCCATAATCCAAAATCGACACCTTCAAGCTCACTTGAAATTTGCAGCTGCCCAGATGAACAAGCCAAATGCCTTCTGGAGAAGCGTTTCATGGTCAGAGGAGACAAAGATTGAGCTGTTTGGACTCGATGAAAGGAGGTATATTTGTAGGAGTTAATATGATGCTTGAAAACCCAAGAACACTGCACCAACTGTCAAGCCGTTAGTAATGGCAGCATCCTGCTCTGGGACTGTTTTGCTGCCAGTGGTACTGGTACATTCCACAAAGGATGAAGGAGGATGACAATCTCCCAATTAGTCAGCTTGATCTCAAATCAAATCAATTAGATGGTTGAAACTAAGACACAGTTGTGTGTTTGTTGTTGGTTCTAATGGGCCAAACACGCATCAAAAGTAGTTTTGGATAACATTAAGGAATGGCCTTTCCAAAAGTCTGATCTCAACTCTGAGAATTTTGAACTACACTTAAAAGTTGGTTGTGGGGCCGCCAGTGTAGCTCACAGTGATGAGCAGGTGACCATATGCCGTATGGCTGAGGACGGCTGGCCCAGGTTCGAATCCGAACCCTTTGCTGCCTGTCTTCCCCTCTCTCTCCTTCTGCTTTCCTGTCACTCTTCTGTGCAACAGGCTAATAAAGCCTGTATCAGGAAACTCACCAATTCACCACAGCGGTCACATATCCAGTCAGTTATAACAGAAGCTAGTTGATGGCAACTAAAAGGATCAGGTCAAAGTGCAGCTTGCTAAGGGACATTTAACCAAATATTAGTCTGGGAATATTTCTACATATGAACCCGTGTGGATTAGAAAAAATCCAATTTTTAAAAAAAACAAGAATTGTGTTCTCACGCTTTAGTCATTAAAGATGTGTGCTGCATAATCACCACCTACCACCAGGCAGATAATTGGGAAACCCTGGCTGAGTCATGCATGTTGTTATTCAGGTCCTCCCGGCACTGGAAAGACCACCAGCATCTTGTGTTTGGCCCGCGCTCTGCTGGGAACCTCGATGAAGGACGCCGTGCTGGAGCTGAACGCCTCCAACGACAGGTGAGGCGCCGCTCAGGACGACCTCTGGTTGTTTGGTGGACTGGGAGTTGACTGTAAGCTTTTTATCTGCAGGGGCATCGACGTGGTGAGGAACAAGATCAAGATGTTTGCTCAGCAGAAGGTCACACTGCCCAAAGGACGGCACAAGATCATCATTCTGGACGAAGCCGACAGGTAAGCAAGCTGTGCAGTGACTTTTTAAAAACAAGGAAATTCCAATACTTCGGCTAAAACTTCAAGGTAACATGAAGTACGAGGGCGCTGCCAGCAGAAAGATCTGCTGGCAGCGCCCTCGTACTTCATGTTCACACTGAGCTTTTGTCTCTTGGTCCCCGTCTTTGTGAAAGCTCCAGAAAACATGCTTCGCGCCCACGAAAGCCACAGAACGAGTCAAGCTTCAGTAGCACTGCATTGCACACAACGGCGAAAGTCAACTGTTCTCTAAAAAAGCACAAAAAACCAAAAAATCTCTCAGCCGAGGTCCTTCGGTCGTAAAGTCCGTTTGTGCAGAGTGAAAATGCCAAGCAAGTAAAACTTTACTGACATCACACACTTCATCAGAGGTGGAAAGTCCCACCACTAGATGTCAGTAGATTGCAGTCAACTGAGTTATTTTCTCATCCCTCCAAGTCTAGGGTGTGCTCCTGGCTACGGTGGCTGCTGTAGGACAAATCTGTTTTAGTCCGCCGAGATATCAAAAACATTAAATCGATATCGTCCCATAACGGTGGGGACCGGCTCCTTCTGTTTGTGTCATAATATACATTTTGCACAAACAACATTTTAACATATTTGAATAATATCAACACTAATAATTGAATGATAAATAAAAACGTACATAAATTTAGGCTTTTTTACGTTTTATCAGAGTGAACTTAATATAAGCTGTGAATGAAAATAAAAAGTTTACATCAGTCATGGTGTAACTGATGCGTAGATGCAGCCGGACAGCCTGCTCAGTTGTACCTGCCCTCCATCACATGTGACTCGGCAGCAGCTGTTTGACAGTAAAGAACAGAATAGAACAGAATAGAATAGAATAGAATAGCCCTTTATTGTCATTGTACATGTACAAAAAAATGATGGGTGCTCCACGCTGTGCAGCAATAAACAACAAATAGGAGAAAAACATAAGTAGTGCAAAGGACTTGATGTGAGCATAGAGTCTGTGTGCGAGTGGCCTGAGTGACGTGGGTTACCTCAGGCCGCGGGTGGGCAGGTGGGGGTGTAGGCGAAGCTGTTTGACAGTAAAATAGTCAGTCTGGCGTGAACGCTGATTTGAGAGCAGTTTCTGTGACGTTTCCATCCTCCCAGCATGACAGACGGAGCTCAGCAGGCACTGAGGAGGATCATGGAGATCTACTCGAAGACGACGCGCTTCGCTCTCGCCTGCAACGCCTCCGATAAGATCATCGAGCCGATCCAGTCCCGCTGCGCCGTGCTGCGCTACTCCAAACTGACCGACGGCCAGATCCTCGTCCGGCTGCAGGAAGTGGTGGAGAAAGAGCGCCTCTCAGTGTCCGACGATGGACTGGAAGCCATCATCTTCACTGCGCAGGGAGACATGAGACAGGTGAGGGGCGGAGCTTAGTCAGGCGCTCATCCCAGAGGTTGAACATGGATTTTCTGAACTTGTTTTGGCCTTTTCTCTCCAGGCGCTGAACAACCTGCAGTCCACTCACTCCGGCTTTGGCTACATCAACAGCGAGAACGTGTTTAAGGTGTGCGACGAGCCCCACCCCCTGATGGTGAAAAGCATGCTGGGACACTGCGTGGACGGGAACATCGACGAGGCCTACAAAGTCGTGGAGCAGCTGTGGGCGCTGGGCTACTCTCCAGTGGACATCATCGGGAACATCTTCAGGGTCTGTAAGACCTACCAGATGGCCGAGTACCTGAAGCTGGAGTTCATCAAGGTGAGTTCATCAACGGCGCCGAAAAAAATCAGCTGATCGTCACAACTTGTAAACCTCTGGTGGTCCCAGCACATGGCAGCTGCTCTGTGAAGGCAGATTTTTATATCAGCATCAGCAGTTTATTCACTGGTAAAAATAAATAATTGAAATGGGTATATATTTGTTTTTTGTTACGGTAAGTTGCCTAATAATTATGCACAGTAATAGTCACCTGCACACACAGATATCCCCCTAAAATAGCTAAAACTAAAAACAAACTAAAAACTACTTCCAAAAACATTCAGCTTTGATATTAATGAGTTTTTTGGGTTCATTGAGAACATGGTTGTTGTTCCATAATAAAATTATTCCTCAAAAATACAACTTGCCTAATAATTCTGCACTCCCTGTATGAGTTGAGAGTGTAGTTGTTCTGTTTTAGTATCAGGGGGTGTCCAAATTCATGGGCTGCATCCTCCTGAGGCCGCATTCGTAGACCGATTACGTCACAGCGACGCGCCGAAGGCTGTCCAAATTCGTAGACTCCTCCGAATGCAGCCGACAAATGCGTCCTCCTTTTCCCCGAATTTGAAGGATGGGTCGGGTGTGTCCTTCGTGGCCCACCATATCCCAGAATTCATAGCGCGGCCCAGCCAATTCCAGTTTCCAACAATGGCGGCCGCTACTAAAATTAAAATTACTCTTATTAATCTTTCTGGGTCACAAAATAAACTTTTAACATATTTTCAGGCAAGAAAGTAGCTGTGCAAACATCAAATATCTGCTCGGTTTATCAAGACATCGCATATTTGCAAAAGTGCTTCGATGTTTTCGGAGTCGTCTGCTACCCACCAGCTCGATAGCTGACCGGGAGCTCGAGGTCACTGGAGCCGCCGAGAACGGCACAACTCCAGCACATCATTTTCACATCATCGCGGTCTTTTGCTACTCAGGTTAAACGTGATATATAAGTCACTTAGACAACCTACAAATGTTACTGTTTGGCTTTTTCAGTGTTTTATTCGTGAGTAAATCGGTTTGGCTGAGATTAAAGTTCTAGTTTTCACACAGCTGAATAACGTCAAACAGAAAACTGATTAAACAGAAGTGTGAGACATCGGGGGGCGAGCAGGTAGAACTACATTTATACACCACATTCTTGACCGAGACGGTCAAGAATTTACGCCAGTGTCCTGTTATATTTTTAGATAGCAAGGAGCAGACGGCAGAGTTCATTAAACTCCACCGAGTCAGCGGTGACACAAATCTGAAGGCTAGACCGTCCCATTTCACAGCCGTTTACTTCCGGCCTACCCGACCTTCTGAGGACCCGGCCCACGTAGACAGAGAAGGCCGGGTCCTCAGGAGGATGCAGCCCATGAATTTGGACACAACCTCAGATGTTAATGCTAACAGAAAAGTGTCTGATTGTGCTGCGAACAGGAAAAAAAGAAGTAAACATTTGTTAGTGATCAGGCAAACACAAATTCCTCAGACGCTCCTGCTCTCCCAGCAGAGAGTCCTCCAGGAGTGATGACAGTCTTTTTCTGGAGAATTGATTGGTCAGTAGACGATGATTTCATACCTGTTGGTCTGCAGTATAAGTTGCCATGGCGATTTACCCCATTAGGAAGTGAACCACGCTCTGAGTACAGAAACCCGAGAGTTAACCCTAATGTTACTTGGATACGGTGAAATCCTGCCGCGTGGAACAGATGCTGCTGCTGACCCTGAGCGCGTCCTTCTGTGGCCGCTTCCTCTTTTGGTGTAACTTCTGACTCAGCTTTCACTTAAACGCTCACGTTAAATCACTGAAATCTTTTACAGTTGAGTTCCTTTATTTCATCACGTTCATCGTTTACTCAAAGCGTCCTTGGAGCGTCAGCAGGTTGCTCAGGACTCTGCGAGGCACTCGCGTGTCACAGTTACTAATTCACTGCACCAGCTCCTTGTTAACTTCAGAGTGGAACTCCAGATTCTGGAAGGTCCTGCACAGATGAGGACCAGCATACATCTGAGAACTTTTACATGCAAACATGCCCAGCGGGTCTGTGAGATCATGTGATCAGGGTCTGAGACCTTTGCTCAGAATAGTAGCAGAGGTCAGATTTATTAGTGTGCATCTGACGGTGAGGTCATGTTTTTCGGTTTACCCATGCTCACTCAGAGGAAACGCCTCACTCATTGCTTTTTCTTCCTCCTCTGACGTTTGTGTTTCAGGTTCTTGAGGTTTCTGCTTATTTCTTATTTTTAAGCACTGTAGGCAATGAACTGAAACCAACTTTCAACCAAAGGTTTCTTCCGCAACAGAACAGGAAGTAAAGTCTCACACTGCTGTACAAAGATCCCTGTTAGAGCACCAGATGTGACTGAATTTCCCTCCTGAGTCACCTGACAGGGAAATCCCCTGCTGACTGGATGGATGGAGGAGTCACCTGCGGGGGACTGTCAGCGCTGTTCACACACTTTGGAGGTTTTCTGTTAACTAGGAAACGGGGATGGGACTCAGAGCTGCTTCTCTTTGCAAGGCTGACTTGTAATATGCAAATCTTTGTCAGACTGTGACTGTGAGCGGCACCCAGGCATAAGTCAGCGGCTGCTAAGCCACGCCCATGCAGGATGTGATTACTCAGTGCTCCGGTAGAGCAGTTGAACGTCTGTTTACTCTCACTGGGCTCACGTACTGCGTTTGTTTTCTAAATTTAAATTACTGTCAACTGTGCTGGTTCGAGCAGCTGTCATCTGCTTTCCTTTTCAGCTTCCTGTCACGCAGAGAAACAGGAAGGACGATGCTGCTGTCTGCTGGGTTGCTGCCTTGGGCGGACGGTGGCCACTTGCGTACATCTGAGCGCTCAGGAAATACGAATAATAACTGAGGAGCAGTTCTACTGATGGCTACTGATTAAAGGAAAGCTTAAACAAAGTGCTGAACATCATTGATGGACTGCTCTGGTAGCACCACAGGACAGGCTGACAGACACCCTCCCCGCTGCTGTTACAGATCTGGATGTTTTAGGTTTTCGTAGTGGGAATTTTCCTGAACTTTCTGAGCTCAGGCACCCAAACGTTGATTTTTACCTGGATCGTGTTCCTGAGGGCAAATGTCAGAGCTGAGATATCCAGACTTTCCTCTCCACAGCCACCTCCTTCCCCAGAAACTCATTCCAGCTTCCATGATATATTTATGTTGTCCTGTTCTGAGGTGAGGACGGGAACAGATCGAGGAGTGAAACGGCTTCACCATGAGCGACCGTCTGCATCCATCAGTCCCACTCATCAGCTCGTCTCTAGGCAGAAACCCGTGAGCACTTTATGGCGTCGTTTCGGTCTGCCGGAGCATGAAGTCGAGCACTGCAGCAGCTTTAAGCTTCAAGCTGCTGCTCAGTCTGAGCTGGAGGAGCTCAAGTGTTGAAATCTGCTTTGTAGAAATCCCTGTTTACTTTTTATTCTAAATAATTTCTTGAAGCAAGTCTTGGCTTCAGAGCTCACGGATCCTTGTACATTTTAATTTCACTGGGATACTGTTGGTGTATTTTCAGGCTACTTTGAGTTGCTTTTATATTTTTTGTGGGAAACATCTGAAGTTATTAAAATACAAACCAACTTTACCAGGTCAGATGTGTGACTGAAGTAAAAACTGTTGGTAATCTGAGTATTGTGACTGATTCTTCCGTTACTATACTCAATGGTAACTTCATTTAAACTGTCTCATTTCTGACCGTCTGAGTCGAGCAGGCGTGCAGTTTCGCGCTTCCTAAAAGTTTCAGCTGTTCCTTTAACAACGACTCTACACGCAGATTCGTCCCATCTCATTGTTTCTCTGTTGCAGGAGATCGGCTACACCCACATGCGGATAGCTGAAGGCGTGAACTCCCTGCTGCAGATGGCTGGTCTGCTCGCACGGCTCTGCAGCAAGACTGCGCCCGCCGCTGCCAGCTAAACCCCAGCGACCCGCCGAGCGCGTCGAAGCTGCCCGCTCGGTATCAGACTTGTTCACTGCTGACAGAGTCAAGACTGTAACAGCACATCACCCATTCCTGCAAAATAATGTAAAGAAACTTAAAGCTGCATCATTGGATTAAATGTTCATCGGTCAGGGTTTGTCTTCTGCTGCTTTCTGGGGTTTTTTAGCTGTGAAAAAAGTTTTAAATTCAAACCTCAAAAGCTGTTAAAAATATTTGTTGCTGACCAGCAACAAATCTGCTTCTCAAAGCAGAAGATCTTTGAGAAAATAAAGGTGAGACTGTTGTGAAGGTAAACATGAGATATCACTGATACTTATTTGAACCTGTAGCGTCTACCTTACAATATAAAGCGCCTTGAGGTGACTGTTGTGATTTGGTGCTGTTAAATAAAATGTAATTGAACCACAGAGGACATAGAAAGCCCACAAAAGACCCCTACTTGAATCAGAATCTCTCTCGCTGTGGGACTATTCTGGACCACGTCCCACTATGGACGTGCCACTCAGCTTCGTTGAACAGCTGATTTATTTCCAGTAGAATCTGAATGTGAGTATTTTTAGCCACTAAAGAAAAGCTGAGACGCTCGGCCTCGACCGTGTCTCTGGATAACGAGTTTTATTTCATTACAAACCGTGTTTACATCGTGGAACATCCAGTGAAACAAACTTCTCTGTAACAGAACCGCTACCAAAGCTTCAGTAGAAATTTCCAAAGTAATAATACACAAATGAGTGTAATAAATACAACAAGGACAGAACCACAGTCAGAATATAGAGAAGAAAGGAAGTGAACAGTTTATGGGTCGACCCTGCTGTCCCCGCCAAACCTGAATGTTTCATAAGAGTCGACATGAAAAGCTGCTGACAAACACTGGCGTTCGTTTCCTGCTGAATCGTCCAGCAGGGGGCAGCAACACTACTACCACGACCAAGGTCACCCTTTGGCCTCGGCTGTATTTTCCATCACATTCCAAGAAAATGTTCCTTGAAAGCTGCAGGACATTTCCAAGAAAGCCAAACAGCCTGCTGTCAACTGTAGGAGAAAAGCAGCTTCTCAGTGGGTGAAAAAAACCCTGGTTCATTCTGTTTCTTTTACACATCAGCTGTTTGTTTCCAGTAGAAACGCCTTCTGCCAAGTGTGACACTTTTATTATGCAGTGAGAAAACTGACAGCAGCTCCCATCTCACGTCTACAACATCTACGTACTGCAGAGATCTCAGCCAATGCTGAAACAAGGCTGAGCTGTACTATCACGTAATACCACTTTGATCCACTAGATGGAGCTGTGACTCAGCATTAACATCTGTAGAGTAGCGTTTCTTTCACAGTCATCACAGCTTTCTGGTAAAACACCGCCACCTTGTGGTGAAGGCTTTCATTAACATTTTTTCCCCAAAAAACAATTCCTACAAATAACCAGAATCCAAGAAATGCTCCATTTCCAGAAATACTCCAAGCTTTCTGCAGCAACTACGACCACCTCCATTTCCTGGTAACTCGTCCCGCATCACGTCGGGCTGTCTTGGGAATGGCAACTTTTTGGTAAATTCTAGGAGAGATTACCTGGAAAATAAAATCAAGTGTTCAGATAGCGTAGAGTGTCCTGGCTGTGGTTTTATCAGGATGGGGTCTCTGGTTTTTCACCCAGTGAAATCATTTCTTTTGAACCTTTTACAATAAACGCAGCAGCGCCCCCTGCTGCCAGCTTCAGCCTAGAGAATCCTCATCTGAGGTTTGGTTTGTTTCAGATGGAGAGCAGCAGGTTTACAGCTGAACAACATCTCATTACTCACTACACTGACACCACGGCACAGTTTGCATGCCAACACTCTACAAGGAGCATGCTGTGGACGGGCCGAATGAACCGAGCTTCAGAGACGGGAAAGAGAGGAGACTGTGGAGGTAACAGGCAGACTTCAGGAGGTTTCGCTAAATTATCTGGAAAAAAATCTCTTTAAGTTGTTTTTACACTTAAAGCTCAGGAAAAACAAATTGTACGGCCACAGAAAATGAATAAAGAAAATCCAGTTTAAACATCAGCAAAACAGCATCGGACGAAACCAGCTCAAAGTTCAGTCCCACTGACCTTCATGTTTTAATGTGTTTATTGAGCTGTACGAGGACCCGGCTTCATGGTGCACGCTCACAAACACCGAGGGAACCATTTAGGGAACCGCAGCTCGCGATGCCGTTTTTTGTCGTTAAACCAGGTCAAACTCGCGTCACAGATCTTCTGTCAGTGCGATTACAAAAATACATCTGGGTCGGAAGCACATCCACTTTGTAATGGGCACCAAAGAAGGGTTCATTTAAGAAACGAGCTTCATATCAACCAACACCACCAGCAAAGATAAACAAAATATTGATTATATAAGAGTAATAACTAAAAGAAGAAATCAGGAGTGAGAAAGGAGCAGTGAAGGAACATAACAGCTGTGTATACATACAAACCGACTGACCTGTGTGCAGTAACGCCTACAGAGCGCAGGAAAAAGGAGCCAACATGGCGGCAGCTAACACCGAAATGTTTATGACATCATTCAACAAACCCTAAACTCACAGGGAACAAATTTAGAGAACAGACACCTGGAAGTGAAGCTTTTGAGGGCTTTCTATTTTCAGGAAAAACATTTACAACTAAAAGAAAGGAAGGATCTGATTGG
The DNA here is from genome assembly GCF_900408965.1 of Simochromis diagramma. Lineage (NCBI taxonomy): Eukaryota > Metazoa > Chordata > Actinopteri > Cichliformes > Cichlidae > Simochromis > Simochromis diagramma. Next base: position 3,077,946 of record NW_024386785.1, on the reverse strand, counting down.
ACGAGAGAACTGCAGGTACACAGAGGAAACGGGAACAGTCCTATGCAGTCATTTCAACGGTGTGTACTGCAGTGTTGTCAGGCTCGGCGCAGTTGGCGCCCTCGTTGGTGGTGCTGCGGCTCCGGACGCCGTCTGTGGAGCCCACGCTGGAGGCCGAGTGAGTCCTGGAGCGAACCAGCCGGGTCATCCCCGCCGTGGGCACTGAGGGGGCGACACAGATGAGAACGCGTTAGTGACAGAGTAACAGAGGGCGGAGCCAGCGAATGTATGAGCGGAGGCTGATTTGAATCGTCCGCGGTGAGCCGAGCCGCTGGATTCAAATCTGATGACAGTCTGTTCACACTGAAGCTTTGTCCTGTCATGCGTGACGCTCACTTTACACACAGACGAAGAGAAGCCGCTGTGACATTCAGGCCTTCTGCACAACAGGAAGTCCACGTGTTCTGCTTTCACCCCACTGCTCTCATTGTCCGGACGGATGACTACTTTTCAGGAGGACACGACTCGAAGGTTGTGGTACTTTGTTGTCAAAATAAAAGCAACAAATCACTGACGACCAAAGAATAATGTTGCTGTGGATCCACCTCTGTCTGGGTCCATGTTTATTACCAACTTCAATATACAAGATCAATATTCCAAACACTGGGAAACGCTCACCTTTCAGCACAAAACGCAACCTGTAACAACCAATAGCTTAAATAAACTAGAATACCTCAAACAGGAAAAGTAAAGATGGAGGAATAAACAGAGTTTTTGAACTGCGAACCTTGTAAAGCTACTTTAACGAGAATAAAATATGGATATGGAAATGAGCAGAATTGATACCCTGTGCTTGTGTAAATGCAAATCCTGGATCTTTAAGCTCGCAGGTCCTCAGTACAAACTCAGATGTTCGGCTGTGCTCGTGAATATCGCAGCTAATGGTCCAGTGTGTGGGCTCCCTCTGCACGCTCCCTCATCTAAACACAAGCCCTGCGAATGGTTCAGGTGCAGACTATCACCTGCAACACATCCTGACCAACTCTCCAGCCCTCCGTTCATGTGAGAAAACTCACTTCGACTTAAGCGAACACAGATCCATCTGACTGAGTCATGATTGTCCTGCTCTGTCTCTTGTCTGAGTGTCCCGGTGTTATGATTAAACTGTGTTAAAAGTGACACTTTCAGAGGTACTTCCTTTTGTGCAGCATGTTTCTGAAGTGCTGAGGTTTGTACAGCAGTGGAAACAAAGCAGAAGAGTTCACAGGAAGTGTTGGATTCCTGCGGTGGGACAGGTGTGTTCTCGGCCTCATAGCTTTCTCATGTCACAGTGTTTTCAGCCTTTCAGACACGAGCAGCAGCTCAGAGTCGAGCCCGAGAGCCGACAGTGTGAACAGAGAGATGTGCTGGCATGCAGCGCACCCTGCTGGTCGCTCACTGCAAAGGAAGAAAAACGTCAGCGTGATCAGCTGATCGACAGCATGCACACACACATGAGGGGGAGGACGATGGAGAGGACGAGAGGGGTTCAGATTCTGGTTGGAATCCTGATACCTGATTGGCTGCTGACGTGGTGTAAAGCAACATGAGGGACTGGAGGAAAAGAACAACAGAGAGAAACAGGAACAGAGAGGAAGGAGGGCAGGGTGAGAAACCAACATGCTGTAGTTTAATATCACACACACACACACACACACACACACACGTATCAGGTGTGTGTGTTTACAACAAATCCTAAGGCAGGTCATGCTGTGCAAACTGTTACTTACACAGAAAATCTAGTGAAGCTGAGCTACAGACGGACAAACAGACAAAGACACGAGTGTGAGGGCACCACACGCTGCGTTAGTCCTGCAGGAGGAAATGTCTACAAACGTAACGCACAACCACTGTGGGCGTGTGCAGCTAGCCAAGACCTGTAAACGTGCTGCCATCAGACATGCTAGCTGTTTAACATATTTACTCATTCGTACAGGATAGTGATGGGAATTCCGGCTCTTTTTAGAGAGCCGGCTCTTTCGACTCCCAACCGGCTCTTCAGGTTGTTTTGTTGCTTTAATTAATTTATTATTAACAATAATATAAAATTATGCACAAAAGGAATTACTAACGTAAAAAAAAACAACAACATGGTTTTATTTATATATGTTTATATATAAACAAAACTCCAAAACACATTTGTAGCATTAACTGAACTTCAAAACGGAGCTACCTAGATCACTTAAATTACACAATTGAAAGCATATGTGTATTGTTTGTGTATTTATACACAAGCACTCATATTTATTCAAATAATTTTAAAAAAAAGTTAATTTACCTGTTACTACCACACAACAAATCTGGTCGTTGGTACTTCTTGGCTTGTGTAGCCACGAGGTAACAAAAGCTCAACACTGCCCCCTAGCATCCTGGAGCACTTCTGTTGTGTTTTGTACGTGTTTTGGAGTTTTTACGTGTTTTGTCTGTAGGGGCCACCGTAAATATAGTTTTATTTATTCCCTCCACATAAATTGTAATAAATAAATCACATGATACAAAAACCAACTATTTACATTTTCAGCTTTTAACTATTTAAATTTTCAGCTTTTAAATATTTAAATTTTCAGCTTTTTCCTTTTAAACAAATTTAAAGTGAAACAACACAAAACGCTGCAAACCACAACACAATTAAATATAAATTAAAATATGAAAACAAAAAGAAGATGCACATTCTCTGTCATATGGACCTGCATGAATAAACTTTCTGAATCCTTTATCATCCACAGCTGAAAATAGTTGTGGATGATTACTATACCTTTCTAATATGACCTTGTTGTCCCTGCTCTCTCTCCCTCCCGCTCTGTTCCTGTGCTACTGAGTGTAACTACCGCCCCTCCCCCCTCTGCCCAGCGCAAAGCACAAGGCTCATGTGCGGAGTGAAGCGGGAAATAGTGCGAGAGAGAGAGAGGGTGAGAGAAGAAAAAAAAAAAACTACGGCTCGCGTCGTTCACTTCAAAGTTCCAGCTCCGTTCGCGACCGACACATCACTATTGTGATGGCCAGCAGGGGGCGACTCCTTTCATTGGAAAAAGACTGATTTTATTTTGCAGTCAAATTGATGGTGAAGAGGAATGTGGTGCTGCTACGGCTGCCAGCAGACTGCTGAGGTCGCCCGTAGTTTGTCTTCAAACACTCGCTCACTGCTCTCTAAGTAGTAATGAAAGTGAAAAACACAAACTGGAAACGGCTCACTTTCAAAGTAAAAGTTGTGCCCCAGCAAAACAGCTAATATGTTTCAATGTGTACCTTCACTTTAAAAGCAAGCATTCTGCATTACTGGTGATGTCACACTTTTTCCTGAACTGCGTGTCTGAACTGCTTTACAGACGCGTCGGCGTCTTCCATGTAAACTACAGGCGACTGTGGCCATGTGACCAAAGTGATCACAAAGAGATTTTTGGTACAGCACCGTCATTGTGACCAGTTTCACCCGGCGACAGCCAGCAAGTGCAGGAACCACTGGCCAGCTGCTCGTAGAATTCATATGTTTTTACACTGAATACAGTGCACGACTCTCGGGTAATGTGCAAACCATAAACCAAAGCTGAGATCATACTTAACAAACTGTTAGACGCTTTTCATTTAGTATTAAGGGGAGTCATGAAATGGTACTCACTGTAACCCATCCCCTGCACAAAGTACTTGAAGGCCTCGGCTAGTTTTCCAGGCTGGTGAAAAACAAAACACAAATTTCCTCAATTTGACACAATTACTAACAACTACAAACATTAAAGTTGTATTAAGTTTCAAAACTTCAAATATGAAGGACAAATCCTGGTCCCAATCTTTATTACAACAGGATTATTTTCTTATTATTACAACATGGTGGAGGAGAAGGAACAAGCAGGGAGTTGCTGAGGCTCACCTGAACCACCTGAGGAAGTCCTCCACAGTCTGCCATCTAGTGGAGACACAAAAAAACATCATGGGGATAAAACAGCGACCCTTTAAACCAGGGGTCTCAAACTCCAGTCCTCGAGGGCCGCTGTCCTGAAACCTTTCCATGTGTCCCTGTTGCGCACACCTGAATACAATTAGTAGCTCATTAGCAAGAGTATAGAACTTGACTGCATGCTGAGGTGGCAACCCCTAACATTCATTCACTCATGAGCTGCTGTAACATAAATCAAACTAGAAAAATTTGCATTTCCTGCGAAAATGCAGTGTGGATGCTTTAAAGCTGAAGCTGTATGCAAAAACTAGCTGAAAAAGCTGAAAAGTTGCAGAAATTGTAAAAACTTTGCAGAAGCAAAGGAACTTTGCTAAAATGTAATAACTTAGCAGAACTGCAATATCTTAGAGGAAACATAATACTTGGCAGAAATACAATAGCATAGCAGAACTTAGCAGAAATATTGTAACTTACCAGAAACATGACAACTTCTCAAAAATATAAGAATTTAGGAGAAATAGTATAAGATAACAGAAAGAATATATTTAGCCAAAAATACTTAAACATTACAGAAACACTATGATTTAGAAAAATAGTACAACATAGCAGAAATACTGTGATTTACCAGAGACACTGTGATGAACTATGAATATTGTAATTTTAAATTAATACTATGTTTTAGCACAAATACTATAATTTGGCAGAAATACTATGATTCAGCACAAATACTCTGGTTTAGCACAAATATTATAAGATAGCAGAAATACAATTATATAGCAGAAATGCTATATTTAGAAAGAAAAATATAATATAGTAGAAATAGTATGATTTAGCAGAAATACTACAATATAGCATAATAACAATGATTTAGAACAAATACTATGATTGAGCAGAATAGTTATAACTTAAGTGAAAATACTGGAAAACTAAAATGACAAGCTGAGAAAAAAAACAGAACATGGTTAAGCTGTCTCAAAACTAATTATTGTTCAACTGTGGGGAAAAAAAGAAATGCAAATAAATAAATACAGAAATGTAAAGAGAGAGACACACACACAGGGTCTATGCCAGTCAAACAATGAGATGCTGCCCTAAAGAGGGTCTTTCTCTCTCTCTGTCTCTGTCTCTCTGTCTCTGTCTCTCTGTCTCTCTCACACACACACACACACACACACACACACACACACACACACACACACACACACACACACACACACACAGGGAGAGAAGCAAGTTTCTAGGTCAGTCAAGCAGCCTGGGAGCTGATAAATTTGAATCCACCAATCAGAGGGGCTGTGTACTTTTCCCGCCAAAACAGGTGCACACACGCAGCACAGAGACAGGATTTTTGTAGTCTATTTCTCATAGTGAGGATTCCCCTCAAACAAATGACCATAATTTCCTAACCGTAGGGGCAAGAACGGTCATTTTTACACCGTTTTGTTCAGAAGAGATGGGGGAATCGTCAAGTGTTGACAATTTATCATTAAAATATGAATTATTAAAGATATTTGACTTCTAATGCACCATAACTGAGTAGAGTGAAGCAAAAACTGCCTTGACTTGCCCTCAAACAACGCTTTCTAACTCTAAATCTATTTGGAGTATCAATATCATTCTTTCACCGTAAGAGACAGCAAGCTTTGGTGAACAATCATGGAAATTTTCAAGTCTCTGTGGAAATCCATTAAAAAGATATGACAAGAGAAAAAAGTGGTTCATTTCCAGAGTTTGAAATCTGAAGAAATCTGAGCGAGGGACAAATTTCCTCCCCTCAAACAAGTCTAACTCATTTCAGAAGGGTAATAGGTGAGAAAATAATTCTTGAATTGTGAGCGTCAGGAGTGTCTGAAGATATACTGGAACAAGCCTCATGTCTTAACTTTGCTTCATTAAGGAGATATGACGATTCGAATATGCCTCTCATTACAGAAATCAAGCGGTGATTTTGAACAAGCTCTCCATTGACTTTCTATGGAGAGTTTTGCGACTTTGTGTTGGTCTGAGGAGATTTGCCAAAATTCTATAAATCCCACAACAATGATAGTGACATTTTCGGAAAGCCAGCAAAAATACCTACATTTTGATGTATAATTTGTGGAAGTTGAGTGAAAATTGAGCAAGTAGCAAGAAGTTGTTCGGACATGAAGAGAAGACTGCAAAACCTTCAGTGGCACACTGGAAGCCAAGTGCATAGCAACCATAACAACGTATGTATTTTGTGAAAAATCACAATTTTGCAACTGAAAACTTTAAGAGGCATAAAAGTAAAACGGTAAAAGATTTGAAAAAGCTGATTTATACCTGAATAGCCCAATAATTTGAGAACATTTTAAAGTTTGAATGGTTGTTCTATGTGAAAATATGAGGAAGTAGTTAAGTTTCAAAAACAAGCAAATTTTAGCAGAATTGCAGAAGTTTCCCATTCATTTCAATGGGACAAATTAAGCTTAATATTTTAAAAAGTATAATAGTGAAAAATACCAAAAGACATAGCACACATTAGCAGAAATAGCAGAATAGTTTAAAATTTGAACGGTGAAAATCGGCTGAAAATTGCGGAAGTAGTTAAGTGCCAAAAAGTGTACGGAAGTCCCAAGAGGAACTCAATAGTGTGGATGCTTAAAGCATCCACACAATGACTGAATTGCCTCCTCAGCATGCAGTCAAGTTCTAGTCTTGCTAATGACATACTAATTGTAGTCATTTGTGTTGCAACAGGGACACATGGAAAAGTTTCAGGACAGCGGCCCTCGAGGACTGGAGTTTGAGACCCCTGCTTTAAACGCTACGATGACCAAAACTAACAAGCACATTAAAGTCTAGGTTTGTAAGACATACCGAGACTCTTTTACACAGTCTGAGCAAGTCTGAGAAATATTTATTAAGCAGATTAATTTTTGGATATTCAGATCACATTTCAATAATCACTCATCAGTGGTGGTGGAGTATGATGGGAAGAAAGTTAACCCCCATGAAAATCCCACTTTCACGATAAATTCATAGAAACAAAAACAAACAATTAAAAGTTAAATTCTAAACTCAGAAAGTCAAACCTTGTCACCCGCCCACCCAGCGGGGTGACGACTTTACCCCATCAGCCTTTTACAGCTGAAGGACAAAAATTAAAAACCCAGATCTGTGGAGGGTGGGAGTTTTAAAGGGTGCAGGGTATTTATTATGATATATGAGACTCTATTAGAAACATAAATACTGTGCAGCCTAACATAGCAGTACTGATATGGTTAGCTGTGCAGTTCAGACCATCCAAGATGTTTGTGTTTCAGCTGCAGTGAGTGAGATTCGGGTGTTTTTATGGGTCCCTTACTTGGTATGTGTACGCTGATACATGTGTTGCATCCACATAGTTTACGACTGCAGCTAATCAAACTAACTAGCCCCCCCACCCCAGGTGACATCATCAGGTTTCATAAATAAAATGATGAGTAGAGACGGTACCTTGAGCAATGTGGTCTTGGTGGGATTCATTCTGGAGTTACACTCCACCTGCAGAGCGCACAGACACAGTGTTCACTAGAATGTGACATCATTTACTGGCTGTTGTCATGGAAACAGGGCAGCCACTCACCACGACATCAACGGCAGGCGACGAGTCCCCGACGACCAGCAGAGTGGGACACCTGAGAAACGAGCACGCCGAATAACGGAACGAGTCACATGACCCTCAGACATGTTGAACGAGGTGAAAGAAGACGAAGACATACCTGACGGTGGTGGCTGTGTTCTCATTCAGGCCAGAGACAGGACGCTCCATCTGCAGCTCGGCGCGACTAACACACACACACACACACACAGGAAGGCAGTGAAGTGGACACAGTGAGCTGCAGCATCAGTGAGTCTGGGATTTTCTTTCTTTGAAAGGAGCTCGGATCAGATCGAAGCAACGATAAAACCAATGAAAATCTGAAGCTTTCTGAAGGGTCCTTCAGCCTGTTAGCACTCTGCACTGAAACTTGATGTGAATAATGATTTGCTCACACCTGTGATGTGAGGATGTCTGTTCTGCCACCTGAGCTGTCAAAACACGTGTCTTCTTCCTAAAGATCAGCACAGCTCTTATTTCCAGCTCCCGTCCGCTGTCACTGATGATGATTACAGGGGCTTGAAAGCAAAGCTGTCAGTGTGTGCTCTGCAGCCTGCTCTCTGTTAAACACTGTTTCTCAGATAATTACGGAGCATTTTGTTGCCCTGAAAGATGCAATTAATCCAAACAACCTCAGTGTTTGGGTCAGGGTGCTTCTGAAAAATGAAGCATCACTTTAGCTTCAGATCGAGCTCTGAAGCAGGAAACATCCAGGTTTCCACCACATAAACCGACAGCTGTGGAGGACGATTTGAGGCGAGGATTAATGTGGTAAACAGAGAGTTCATTTCTTCTCCCACTTCCAGCATAGACAAAGTAGCGTGTATACAAACACCAGCAGCTTGATTAGTGGAAGGAAATCAGCTGAACAGGTAAAATATGATTACATAATGAAGTCTGGCTGTTTGTACTGTTTTTTCAAATGATAATCCAACAGTAGCTGTAAGTAACGCACGTAGCTGATGTAGAAGCTTGTCTGATGGTGCTGTATTAGATCTTCTTTAGGCTCCTTAAGTATTAAGATGTGAAGGAAGACAAAATATTCCTCTCCCACTTCCATCATATCTGTCCATCAACACAGTTCAGCGGCATTCATATCAATACTGTTTCTACTTCTATTTGCATTTATTCATCACATCCACAGTGTTCAGTGTCCTACCTGCTGTAGCTGTTGTAGAACATGGCCAGGTTGTCCTGTGGTATATCCTGAGAGATGTGGAGTCGATACGTCTGGATTATTTCCTTGTTCTCTGTTAACTCGTCCTACACACACACACACACACACACACACACACACACACACACACACACACACACACACACGTTTCAGTGGTGGTTAACCACAGCTTAGAGTCATACAGAACGAGCCTGCAGTGCCTGCTGTCCTCACAGTGCTGAAGTGATGCCCCATGATGATGTCCACCAGGTTGCTTGTCCAGCCGCTCAGCTGCAGGAGACAAAAGACCAACAGACAAACTGATTCTTGGTGTTCGGCTGACAGTTTAAATGATGCTGTCTCTGTTCACACGCAGTGACTAACTGCCATCTGTAAGGACAGTTGAACTCTGGAGCTTGCAGACAGACCTGAGCTCGTTCAGAGCTCGCCTGCAGATGTGTCTTTCTGCTCCGTATTCTCACTCACTCGACCTGCTCTCTGCGGTTTAGACGAGGATGCTGCCTGAGCACAGCTGAACCTCTCACTGTGCATCCATCGAATAATTACCGCTCGGACATCACACAGACTTTTTGTGGCAAAAAAACACCTTAATAATAATTTTCTCAAAACTGAGCATGGTGACAGTTTTCTGTGCATCCTCTTGGTAAATATTATATGGCACGTGCCACTTTAGCTGCTTCAGCCTGCTTTCAGTTGCTGCTGGCTCTGCAAGCCACTCTGCAAGCCACTTCGACTGCAGCTTCTCGATTTCATGCTTTGCATCCTCTCACTTTTTTCTGTGTGGGTCTTAGTACTGCACTCTCTTCTTTTTGGCTTTACATGCATGCACATGGAAAAGTGGTGGTGAGAACATTTCTTTCAAACCATTACCGATAAGAAAGTATCTGAAGTTGACTTTTAGTTCAATAAAATTAACAAACTTCCTCTTTGTTTACTTTCTTCTTTTTCAAAAGATGCAAACTTAAAAAAAACAAATCATACGCATTCATTTTATCATGACTCCACATTTCTCCACCTGCAGATGTATCCAGAGTTTGTGTGTGTGTGTGTGTGTGTGTGTGTGTGTGTGTGTGTGTGTGTGTGTGTGTGTGTGTGTTACCTTGGAGGCAGCCCAGTCGATCCAACCCTTGGCACACGGGTCAACGTTAATCAGAACTAAACCCTCCACCAAACTGGGCTCATTCAGCTGAAACACGACAACAACCGTCATCAGTTACATCATCTTCATCATCATCTTCATCAAGACTGAAAACCAGTGACCCTCCTGTCCCGTCCTGTTTGCTACTTACTGCCAGTTTGGTGAGGACGTATGCTCCGGCTCCAACGCCGATACCAATCACGCTCTTTATGCTGATGATGTCACACAGATATACATTAGGGTATGCTGTCTGTCTGAAAATTACCCATCATGCACTTGACTGAACAGAAGACAGCAGACTTACTGAAGCTGGGTCATGACAGATGGCAGCATCTCAGCCAGCTCATCCATGCTGGGATACTGGTACCTACACACACAGTCATGTTTACATCACTTCAGAGGACATCACACCCACTCGGGGACGGAGTAACTCACATCTGACACAGATGTGTGTCAGATAGTGTGTCAGTGTCAGATAGTCTTCATTTGTGTAGAACAGAACTTTTGAGAGACGGGGAACCTCGGGGAGAAGCTTGTAAAGAAGACAGCACTGCCACTGACTTCTATAAATAACTGACGCCTGGAGAATAGTTGAGTGGGTTATTATTTTGTCAAGACAGAGACCATCGTAGGCGGTCTGTGTGTCATTTTACTTCCAAAAGATGGAAGGTTGTCTTCAGGTTGTTTTGTTGCTTTAATTTATTTATTATCAGCAACAATATAAAATTATGTACAAAAGGAATTACTAATGTAAAAAAAACCCATGTGGTTTTATTTATATATGTTTATATATAAACAAAACTCCAAAACACATTTCTAGAATTAACTGAACTTCAAAACAGAGCTACCTAGATCACTTAAATTACACAATTGAAAGCATATGTGTATTGTTTGTGTATTTATACACAAGCACTCATATTTATTCAAATAATTTAAAAAAAAGTTAATTTACCTGTTACTACCACACAACAAATCTGGTCGTTGGTACTTCTTGGCTTGTGTAGCCACGAGGTAACAAAAGCTCAACACTGCCCCCTAGCATCCTGGAGCACTTCTGTTGTGTTTTGTACGTGTTTTGTCTGTAGGGGCCACCGTAAATATAGTTTTATTTATTCCCTCCACATAAAATGTGGAGGGAATAAATCATATAATACAAAAACCAACTATTTACATTTTAACTTTTGACTATTTAAATTTTCAGCTTTTTCCTTTTGAACAAATTTAAAGTGAAACAACACAAAACGCTGCAAACCACAACACAATTAAATATAAATTAAAATATGAAAACAAAAAGAAGATGCACATTCTCTGTCATATGGGCCTGCATGAATAAACTTTCTGAATCCTTTATCATCTGCACCTGAAAATAGTTGTGGATGATTACTATACCTTTCTAATGTGACCTTGTTGTCCCTGCTCTCTCTCTCTCCCTCCTGCTCTGTTCCTGTGCTACTGAGTGTAACTACCGCCCCTCCCCCCTCTGCCCAGCGCAAAGCACAAGGCTCATGTGCGGAGTGAAGCGGGAAATAGTGCGAGAGAGAGAGAGGGTGAGAGAGATAGAGGGTGAGAGAAAGGAAAAAAAACAAACCACGGCTCCCAATAAGGAGCCGGCTCGCGTCGTTCACGTTGAAGATCATCTCCAGTTTCTTTGTTAGATTTAGTCAGCTGCGGTTTACTTTGTAGGTCATTATTTGTTGTCACTACTACTATACCGGTTTGGATGAATTATTATAAATTATTTTTAACATTTTCTTTGTGTAATGTAAACCCACTACATAATATAAAGTCATTATTATTGCTTGAAAACAAGAGAAAACAAAGTTCTTGCTGAAATAAAGAACTGGCATTCATCACAGGCCACATTAACCCTTCCACACAGTCAGTCCTGCAGCACTTTGTTCTACAGCTTTTCCCCATCATGCACACACACTGATGGATGCATCAGGAACGTGGCTCAGCATCCTGCCCCATCCAAACCTGCTTTAACTGCAACCAGTGGACAGTTAAAGCAGTGCAGCGATCATAATATCCAGTGCTGTGAAAATCATTCTTATCAGATGTAATCGTATTCATAACAACAAACTGCTTCTGCTGTCACAGTGTACAGCCGCTGTGGGTGGATTGTCCGAGCTGTGTTTCCACACACCAGCAGAAGCTGCTACTGCACAGCTGAAGGTGGGAACAATCACCGTCTGACACCGTCTGTCTCTCTGCTTTATTATTTACAAATCTGAGTGGAAAATTAGAAGATTGTGAAGAAGCATATTCTACACAATAGCTCTGCATAGATTTAGGGTCCAGTGTTAATGTGACACTTACTAATGTAACCGACCACTGTAACTGTGTGTAAAGGAAGAGTGTTCTTCCTAAGCTGGTGCAGGTTTCTCTGACAGCTCCTGTTTCTGCTAACAAGTCAAAATGCTGCAAATATCAGGACACTTCAGGTAAATACAGGTTTTTAAAAAAAGCAGCAAGCATTCCTGAAGTATGTTGTTGCAACATTATAACTGTTTTTATTAAATATAGTCATTTTCTTCTGAGTTTGCAGAATCTATTTTTGCATAAAGTCTTTGAGGTTTAGACTAAGATTTGAACTCCAGAAGGTTTTATTGCACAGTAACGACATAAAACTTCAACTTAAGGAAAGTATCTCTGATATTCTGGATTCAAACAAATCTGATGCATTTTCTGATTTCAAAGTAAAAATCAAGTCAATGACTAACGTCAGCTCTGACACTAAACAGAGTCCTCACAATCCTCCGAGGTAGTTTTCTTGATTTAAAAACACAGCCTCACAACAGCAGCTGTTCAATGGGGACAGTTTTGTGTTAAGAACAGATCAGCCACAAGAAAACACTGGTGAGTGTTACACCATGGAAAACGGCACCTGTGTGTGTGTTAATACCCAACAGAGCATGCTGAGTGTTTCAGAATGAGTGTGTGTGTGTGTGTGTGTGTGTGTGTGTGTGTGTGTGTGTGTGTGTGTGTGTGTGTGTGTGTGTGTTACCCTGTAGGGAATATGGGAGCGTTCTCCTGCTGTCCCGGAGCATCAACATGCAAAACTGAGAAGTGCTGCGTCACTTCCTGCATGTCTTCAAAGTTAAAGAGGCTGTTGAAACATGACTTATCTACACACACACACACACACACACACACACACACACACACACACAAAGAAAACAATGTGTTGTGTTTTTGTTGTCACATAATTCGTTGCTTCATTAACCGTGACAAATAAAGAACCTTGAACCTTGAGTCCGTGTTTTACTCACGGTTGAGTCCGATGTCGTGGTAGGTGAGGATCGTGGGCCGGTTGCCTTTAGCGGCCCCCCTCATGGTGACGTGCAGCACGCCGTGGGCCGTCTCCACATCGTGCTCCTGAGCAGCATCGCGAACAACACACAAACCCCGCCCTGTCAGCACCGACAACAAACATGCACTGCAGCACGGAAGGGGGGGAGGGGGGGCTCTAATATCTGGAGTCATTTTAAAACAGTAAACAAGTGTCAGCAGCTCTGAACAGATCATTCATGTTCATGTGATCAGGAACCACGCCACACGAACGCGTGGCGACTCTCAGCCTGTCACAGGCTGTGTAGGAAATCATCCACATTCATCTGGTAACAGATGGAAACACAGGCAGGCGCACAGACCCGTGAATGGATTCATGGGTGCTGTAATCTCATTACTGACTCATGGAAACACCTGACAGATCCCATTAATGGATCTGAAGTTCATACTTACTCACATGCACACACAGTTTTACATGTTTGGATCTGCGGCACAGCGAGAGCATTCGTATGCTTTTACTCAAAGCACAGAGTCAGCGGACACACAGAAGAGCACATCACTAAGTAAATATACTATAAACGTGCTAATAAACAACATCATGTGACACGTGACTACGCCATTTTCACACCTGCACTGCATTAACCTCAGCGGCTCTGTAACACCAGGTCTTCAGTTCCATTTTAAAAAGTCTGCATGAACAAAATGATCAATTTTTAATTTCAGTTACAATTTTGGGTTCCAATTAATATTAGAACAAGAACAGAAGTTTGTTTCAGCACATTTTTCTTTTACTTTTTCCAGAAAAGTCCAAACTCTCCCCCCTCCAGGCTGTGGAATAACTGCTTCAGTACACACAGATTTACTTATTTAGCTTTTCCAGTTCAACTGTAATTAAAGTTCAAGCAAATCCACTTAATTAAAACACAGATTTCTATTTTGATGTACTCTCAATTTTTTCCAGTCTTTGAGTAACCTCGTTAAATAATCGTGATCACTGGCAAGTCCATAGTACGTGGACTTCTGTACAAATGATTTAAGGTACTATCAGTATCAATTCAGAATCGTGTCTAAAGCAGGTCGTTTCCTGCTGCGTGCTTCATGTGAGAGAGGAAAACTGTGGAAAAGATCCCAGGACGACTCTTCTGAAACTTCCTGTGTGAAACCAGGCTGAGTACAAGCCCGTGTGTGAGGTTCAGTGCACGTAAACACGAGGATGCTTGAAAAGTCAGTTTCTTTGATGAGTCTCATTTCTACAAGTGAGCACAGCAACAAGACACGTGCGTCAACGTGAGGACTGGAAATAAATTAGGCTGATGATGTGAATCTGAGGACTCGCTTCATGCAGACATTTATTCAGGAGTGCGGTCAGACGGGCTCAGGACCTCTGATGTGGAAAACAAGTGGAGGGATTCACCTTTGTATGAAAGTGTGAGAGCTTTTCTCTGGATTGGTGAGTCAAACTGTCATACTTCCTCTAACAGAAGTTTGTAGGATGAAAGTCTGCAGGCAGCAGAGTGAAGCTCCAAGCATGTTTAAAACAAAGTGCTTTAGCTAAAGTGTTCTGTTACAGCTGTTCCTGACTTTGGGGAAACAGTGTATCTTAAAAGAATAAGAAAACACATTAAGAAGCCTCTATACTGAACTGAACTCAAAAATTAGTTTTCACAGTTTTCCAATGCAACGGCTGAGTCTCTGCTTTGACAGCACGCTTTATTCAAGTGGACCTCACACGGTTCTGATGGTCCACTCGGCGACCCTCTGATACCGTGTGAGGCAGGAAGTGAATTCCCTGCAATCAGAATTAGTGGTCTCAATGCTGTTACTCATGCAGTACCATCAGAGCAGTGACCAGTGAGCCCAAACACGCAAGCCACAGTCATGAAGAACAGTCCTCAGACACGATAGCGCTGTACATAGACGGACGTGTTGTAAGTAACATTTTAACGGATTAATATCACAGCATGGAAAAGCAGCCAACTCCTCTCCAGCTAACTCGAGGCAGCTAAAAGCAGAGAGCAGGCTACGAAGCAAACTGGCTCAGCAGCTGTAAGGTATCAGCTGGTGAAGCATGACTCCAGAGGAGCTAATGAGCAGCTGACTCACCACCCCAACTTCTAAAGAACAGAAGATCTGGTGCAGATCCAGAGAGTCAGACATCCTGACAGAGGACAGGAGGAAGAGAAAAGGTTTCAGAAAGATGGAGGTCAGCCGTGCTGACGTCCTTCAGCCTTCTGCTGAGTGAACACAGAGACGGGAAGCGGGGGTGGTATGATTGGATCAAGAGACATAATCCATGTGGTCATTGGCCGAGAAGTGGAAGGTCTTAAAGTCTAAACAGTCGAACCTGCCCTCTCTCTATCTGCAGTCTCCTTCAGCTTCGGGTACTTTATTTCTACCTGCAGGAGGTTTGATGAGAGCTCCCTCCACTCATACAAACCACACAGACGACACAGGCGTACTGCAGGTGCAGCTGCCAGCTCAACAGGTGGATTTAACACCATTACCCAGAAATCAGTGGATTTATCCACCCGGCTGTGTTTTTAAGAAAAGCTCAGATCACTAGAAAAGAAGCAGACTCACAGCTGCACACTCTGAGTGAACCACCTGAGACGTTTGTGGAACTTTTTAATTAAACTTCATCTCCTGCTCTTGAAACTGACTAATTTAAAAGCCTGCTGAGAATTTACTGTCCTGATTAATCTTCAGTCCTCTAACAGAACACACAGACACCTGAGTCTGGACCTGTGGACCGTGCTGTTGTGCTGATTTGGGAAGTTCTAGGATTTTTTTCTCCAGATGTTGTGGAGCACTATCTAGCAGGTATCTGTGTGACGCAGCTGTCCAGTTTATGGGTGCAGGCTGATATCCGAGCTAGCTAGAATTAGCTAATAACTTAGCACTGTGCCCACTTGACTAATTCTGATCTACAGCAAAAATACCCAGTCTGTAACCAGTGGGTGATATGAAATACACTGAATGTCATCTACTGTATTATTGGCGTTTTTATTTTTTGTTTTAAATTGTGAGGAAAATGTCGATTTCCCTGACACGAACACAGCTGGGGAACAAACAGTCCGAGCAGCAGCTCACTGCTCTACATTTACCCCGTCGCTGATGCAGACTGACCTGCTGTGACGTTAATATGACGGGTCCAGAGGATCGATCCATGTGCAGTCCTGCTGACTTCAGCCTCACAGTTCTCCTCAAATATGACAGACTGGGACACTTTCCATCCATACAGTTAAACTCTGCTTGTTTGTCTTTTTTTGGACCAGCCTTTGTTTTTATTACAAGGCAGGAAAAATGCATAGTGTATTATCACATCAGCTGACATCATGCATGTCATCTCAGGATCGGTCCAAGCAGGTTTAGAAGACCCTAAACTCACACTGAGGTTGGACCAGAGGGCCACAGCTAAATCAGCTGAGAAAGTCCAAAAACTGAACAGCCCCTTTCACAGTCAAACCTTCAGATTAAAACACAAGAACTAGATCAAAGTGAGGGGGAAATAAACACTCCAAAATGAAGAAAACCTCCAGTTCTGGACAGTTAGAGTGCTGAAATAGCCCAAACACATACCACAGCTGGGTGCTGATACAAAAACAGGCTGCTCTGTAAATGCTTCCACCCCCTCTGCTTCCACGCATGTAAAGGTGAACAACAGTTCAATAAAACATGTGCCTCCATCAGCGCCGCTTCTAATAATAGCTAATATTGAACGTGACTGATCAGTGTGGACTTGTTTCCTCCTAAATCGATTCTGCTCAACAACACACAGCAGCCATCAAACAGCAAACACTGTTTGATGGGCCTGTAATTACACAAGGGTGAAGTATCTCTGAGGTTTTATCCACTTCTCTCACACAGAGTCACTTTCATTCTCAGCTACAGGTTATCAAATAAACTTGTACTGTTCACTCTAAGAATTTTAAAGAAGACCCTGCTGGGGTCATTACTAAGAACTCTCACGGTTGGTGGCCGTGTTACATCTCAGAAACAGTTAAATGTTGTCCATGAATACAATATGAACAGAATTTCTGCTGATGAAGTGTCAGTCACTCACCTGACAATCGAAATCCTGGAGATTCCTCCCATTCTGAAGAGACAGAGACAAAATTGTCACTTTTTATGTCAATCGCAGTTTCCAGGAACTGAACACAAAGACGACTGTACCTCTGTATTTTATAATTCATTCGACAGAAAATCATTTTCCTCAGAAGTAGCTTAATAAAAGTTCACAGTTTACTTCATCCAACTCCTGGAATCCAGGTCTGAGGGCACCCTGTAAGCCCCGCCCCCTCACCTGTCCTGTCAGCAGTGGTTTGATCTCAGTGAGCTGGACATCATGAAGCTCCTCCATCATAGGACAATCCACCTGTTAAAGCACACAAACAGGAAGAGGAACGGTTTGTTTTACTTGCAGTTGTCGAGACTTCTAATAAATACATATATAAATAAAAACAACATTCCTGTTTGTTTTTGGGGGGGTGGTCAGAAGCATAAGAGGAAGCAAAAGTAAGTAAATAAAAAACAGCTGACACTGTTTCACATCCACAACAATTTAACTTTTAAACAAACAAACATTAAGAACAAACTGTGTAGGAAGTAAAACTTGACTCATTTTACTACAGTTTATTAGCCTTTAAAACGAGTTCACCAAAAGTAAGCCTTCTGATTCCTGTGCTGCAGGAAGGAAACCACACAGCCTCAGACCTGAAGCTGCTGGGTGTACGTGGCACATCAAGATGCTAATGTTTAATCCAATTTTATCCATGCATGTGTCTTAAAGCCCCTCAGGCCTGAACATGGCAGCTCTGTAGTTTACCTGTAACCCTTCAGGCCAACTTTACCAGCACAAAAACGTGAAACTTTCATATCCAGCTTTGAAAGTAGACTCAAAGAAACAGCCCGCTGTGCCAAAGCCTTGACCCCTTTGTTCTTTGTTGGCAGCTTCTCTTTACACTGACTGGAGAAGTACTCAGTTTCTCAACTAGCTTGGAAATTCTCTTCAACATCAACTTTCATTTTTGCTGCACTTTCTGTTGGCTGCGCCCGTCTCTTTAGTTTGCCCTGCGTGGACTGCAGCACTACAGCTACAACTCCAATAAGAAACTTCGGACACGCATGTTTTTAAGATAAAGATTTGCTAAGAGCTGAATTTGGTTTCAGTTGGTACATGTGAGCTAAATGAGCACATAAAATGTTAGAACAGACTCACAAAGAATTTAAAGAATTTCAAAGTTTTAATTCAATGGATTTTATAAATCAGTGCTGGCATTAAAGTTTATCATCCAGCAGCTGTGAAGATCTCACAGGTGTGACTGTCACAAGTATTTAACGATGACAGTTTTCTTCCTGAAGGTTTCCTTTAATACAGACAATTTCATTTTTGTGAATGTGTTTCCATGACGTGTGTAAGTGTGGAACAGATATGTTTCATCATGTAATAAAACAGTTGTGAGAATATTGTTTTCTTCTTTTTTGATGTCTTATTCATGACACAATTATCTAATTTATTTTCAAATTAACTTGGTTAATTTCAATGGAATTAAAAATAACATTTTCATGACTATTTTAAAAACAATATTATAAATGAAATACCTAATACCATGATGCATTAGAGTGGAGTTAGAGCTCGATCAGTGGAAGAAACACTTCCTCACCCATCTAAGTGAGCTCCTCAGTCCCAGCCAACAGCAGTACAGTTGTCCACTGACCAACAATGAGCCGTGAGCTCATACAAACTAATATAGCGTACACGGTTATGTGCCAAAATCAACACTGCAAATTAGGGCTGGGCCATATTATACCATTCACAGTAATACCGGTACAATGTTAGCCAACGATAAGAAAATAAAATATCACGATAGAATATGGGTAAAACTCGCATGTGCAGTGCCTTTGTCTTCATACGCACGTGGCCGAAAAGCATGGCGGCGACGGAGAATGAGGGAAAGCGGATCGTTGAGTGAAACAGATGAACCAGAATTGTTTGTAAAAATGCTGCAACTTCAGTGGTGTGGAACTGGTTTGGTGTTTGTCCGTCAGATACACAACAAAGCACTTTTTTTTGTAGAACATGCAAGCGGCCGTCGTTATTGCTGTATTTGTCGGACTAAGGCGCTCGTAAATCTGGGAGTAATCTGGGTCCAAAACGCCGTCCACTTCAGGTCCCAAAGTCAAATGATCACTGCAGCATCACTGAGAGTTAAAAACTGTCTAAATTCTTTCATCTTTAATAAAACGATCAGCGTTGCTGCTTTACCAGGTGTAACTATGAAGTTTAGCATCCAGGCATCCATGAAAACAGAATTTATTACATTTAACAGAGTTAGAAGTTAGCAGGAAGCTAGCGGAAGATAGCTTGCTAGTTTCGCTAGTTACCTAAGCATGATATAGCATGTTCTGACTGACAGATTTCTGAAACAAATTCAAACGTACAGCTCTGCTCCTCTCTCTGACTTCCAACATAAATGAAGACAGAAAACTAAACAGCAGTGACGTTTGTAGGGTTACTGAAGTTGGACTAGCTGCTATATAATATGCTGTAAACGGACCAAACTTCAGTCAGGAGAACAACTGAGATAATCCATCCACAATACCAGGTTAGTCATTAATATACTGCAACAACATGGGAATAGAGCAGCTGTGATAGAATACAGCATTAATGAATCAATGGTACAGAAGTGGAGGAAGCAAGAAGAATGAGTTGAGTAAAGTTTGATTTATCTGACTGCTTTGTTTTGCTTAATGTGTCTTATAATCCCGAGCATCTTATAGTCCAAAAAATACATATTTGACTTTTTTATTTGGCACACTGCACTTAATGTAGCAAAGCACCTCTTTTTAACTTTAGTGGATACTATACATGGTGAACTCAGGATATGCCAGCCCATTTCTACTGGAAATGCCTTGCTTTTCAGCAAGGAATTTACATTTGCACTGTTACATTTTTATATAGCTTTAATGCACATAAAAAACAGCTGCTTGTTTAAATTAGAATAAATGGATGGGGTTTTTTTGCGCTAGTAAAGTTGTGGAGTTGTATCTTGTCTCGCATAAATTATATCGTCAGTTATATCGTTGTCGCAAATTTTCAAATATATATCGTGATAAATATTTTTGGCCATATCGCCCTGCTCTACCGCAAATCACATATTGGGTAAACCAAACAACCAAATTAGAGGAGAGCAGAACACAGAAATCATCAGGCTGGGACTCGGCAGTCAATTTAACACCTGCAAGCCAGCGTGCAGGTGTTAAACCAACACAGAGGAACGTTGGTTTAAACAGAGAATCAAGGATGCCGCTTACGTGAAAAGGAAAAAGAAACATCTCTGAAATGAGGAGGCCTTAGAGTACATCTTTCACCATCTTAGCAATGTAGGATTGCATATTAACAATCCTACATTGCTAGTAAATAATGCTAGTTCCAGTAACCACACAACTGCACCGTTTGTTGGGGAAACCTGCAGTCGGCTCAGAGTGCAGAGGTCACCCAGACAAGTGACGAAACACCCCTCCCACCCAAAATCACACATCCAGATGAACGGAATCAACTTTCACTAATACCAGAAAATGTCATGGTGTGAATTAATTTGATTTCCATTGGACCGACATTCTATCCATCCATCCATCCGTGGATGGATGAACCCAGTCTCTGTGCCTCTGCCACAGTCTACCTGTGGGACATTTCACCCTGTGTAATCCAACTGTGTGACTCTAATGGAAACAGTGATCTCTGGCTGGAAGTAAGCCATCCCCCTGTGTGTGTGTGTGTGTGTGTGTGTGTGTGTGTGTGTGTGTGTGTGTGTGTGTGTGTGTGTGTGTGTGTGTGTGTGTGTGTGTGTGTGTGTGTGTGTGTGGGCAGACAGCTTGGGTAACAGTGTTTCAGCAGAGTGGTTTGGATGGATGTTGAGCTTCCTGTGGGCACTTTGGCTCCAACCCAAACACACAATCGGCGTGCGAGTCAGATGGAGCTCAAACTGAAAACAAAACGAGCTCAATCCCAAACCCAAACATGAACGGTACAGAAATTAAACTGATCTTTTTTACAATTAGATTTTACTCTTATTATGCGGCACTGAGGTGAAACAGATTTATGCGTCTTCTAAAAGAAAATGTCTTCTCAGGACCGGGGATCAGAGACCAGGGAGGATAACTGTTTCTATGCAGTAGTTGAGGCTCCTTTTGAACATTTGCAGCAACCTGATATGAGACACGGGGCGAATCCAAAAACTACACCTCAACTCAGACATGCTGCAGTTTTTATTTTATCTACCATTCTGAGGAAAAACATAGACATTACCTATTATATCAAAGTTATATCAAAGTCCAACAAGAGCTTGAATTCAGTGCAAAATTCAAATTCAAAATTAGTGTAAAAATCCATCTGATTTCAACATGATTTATTTCAAATGTGGCTCATCACAGCAGCTCATCTGGCTGAGAATGATGGGCCTCGCATATAAAAGCCACTATGTGATGAGCTGGGAGTGAGAATCTGGGTTTGTGTCCACCCCAGGCTCTTTGCTGCATCCACAGTCTGCAACAAAACCGATGACCTGATGGTCCAGGCCCAATAAAGCTGACTGGCCAGCCATTGGTCTGTTCCTGCCACTGATGCTGTTTCCAATCAGCAAACAGACTGTAACAACCCTGACTAACCAACAGTTTTTCTTTCCTGATGGTATCTCAGTGTTGTATTAAGGCAGCGTGTGAGGCGACTGAAACACAGGCTGTTATTAGTGGTGCGGTAAACACAAGTGAAGGTGTCTGTGGTGACGGTTTCATTCATGTGTCTAAAAATGGAGTGCAGACTTTAAAATGTGTTTCGCAGCACACCTGTGACTAAAACAGCAGCACAGATGGTGCTGTGGTAGTTTATGGTGAGCTGGTGCCTCTTCTCTCACAGCAAGTGGCAACGAGGCGGAGCCACGACCGAGGCGGCGAGCCCAGGTGGAGTGAAAGAAAAGGACTCAAAGCGACAGCAGCACCACTCGTCACTGTGATTAAAAGCTCAGTGGGGAAAAAGCCATTAAGAGTCCTTTAATAAACCGTGTGATCAACTGAAATATGAAGAAGTGACTTTTCGAGCCGCTCCTGTCTACCACAGGTTTGTTTAACACAGAAACAAAGAACAGGTTAAATAAGTTTATGCTAAACTTTGCTATCCTCTCAGTTTCTAGCAGCGATGCCTGCAGCATGAGAGCGAGGCTGAGCATTGCCGCTCCTACATTAAAGCTCAAGGTACCAGCAGTACATCCTGTAATAGAAATGAGCTTTTCGAGCCTCCCAGATTGACCCGTTTCTCATCATGGCCACAAGATGGTGACAACAAAAATGACCGCCAAGGTTTCCTAACCAATGTGTGGCTATGAACCACGTTTGATTTAGTCACTCCACTCTTTGCTTCATGTGTCTTTTTTCATTAAAGGCCCAAACAAACCAGGCAGGTACTGTTTGTGAGTGGATTTGTGTTTGGTGGATTCATGAGTGGATCACTCAGCCTGAGGACACGTCTGCTAACAGAACGACTGTTTACATGACACCATGTCCATGTTTACGTGTGCTCCAGGCAGCAACGAGGGCTGCTCGGTTTATAAAACAGAGATATAGTGACTACATGTGTAAACATACAAGTGGGATACTCCACAAACCTGATCTCACTGACAGAAGAGCACACATACAAACACACCTGCAGGAACACCTGCAAAAGGTCGTCACGTACAGATGACGGGTCGACCAAAAGGAACATTTTAAGGACCAAAATGATCAGTTGGCCCTTCTCCTTGTTCTTTTTCTTGTAATCTCACAGAGTCTGAGCGGTCCTGGTGCCTCTGGTCCTGATCCAGCTCTCCTGCTGAGGGCCGTTAACAACCCTCCTCTTCCTCATGTACTGTTTGCACCGCTGGTTCTTCCTGGTTCGCACCACACATCAAAAAGCTCAGTTTACCCCCCTCCTGTTATTCAGGACTGCTGATTAGTCACAAGCTCATAATTCCCATAATTCAACAAGTTACTATTATAAATACTGTTATTTCTTTAACATAGACTGTCATATACGCTGCAGTTTCTCAACTTCATCTGTTTCTTTTTGGTTCCTGTGAAGCTCCTCCAATCCCTGGAAAAAATACTCCATAAATAAAGAAGATCCTCATTTTTATTTTTATAATACTTCCAGGAGGAACAAATGAACAGCAATGGCCAAAGGTTTTGTGGCACAGGGGCAAAAAAATTTGTGTTTCATTTATTCGCAGCTTCAGTTTTTATTTCTCTTATTATTATTTTTTACATGTTTCTGTGATATAGTGACTGTAGATGCTTATATCAGCTTCTGGAGATTCATCCCTGCCTCCCAGTCTGTGGGCTTCTGCTTGTCCACCTGCTTTTTAAGGACTGACCAACTAAATAGGTTCTAAAAGACCAATTCCAATTCCCGATGACCCAGGAGATATATGGTGATCTTATTATTATATTATTACTATTATTAGACTGTGAAACTGATAAGAAAGCTGTGCTGTGAGCCTAACACAGGAGTCCTTAAAGTCATCATATATTTGCTCTTTTAGTGCCTTTGTGTGCGTTTCTGTAGCTCTTCATCTACAGATTCATACATGGTCTCATCCTACACATTAATATTTATCGGTGATTCTTGCAGGGTTTATGAAAATGCTGTTGAAACACATTTTTAATGGGCATAAATCTCAGGAACCCGCACAGACATTTGTTATGTCAGATAACACAGACCCTCTGCCTTAACTGTATATGGAACAGCCCCATTTAAGCCAGGAACCTCAATAAAGAAATCAATAAAATTGATTGATTATGCCCAGACTATAAACAAGTGGAATGAACTGCAGCTTTATATCAGAAGGGGCTGAAAACGAGCTGATAAAATCAAAGGTAAATGATCAGGACGTGCGGCACTAGTAAAAGAGAGGAGACTGACATCATGAGCGGATTTATTTAATCCCAGCTCTATAAACAAGCCTCATCACGACGTTCTTGTAAACGCCTCAAACAGCTACGCACCTGCCGACATCCATCCGACTAATTAACGTGTAACAACAATAGATGCGAGGCTGGGCTGAACGGGATGTACCGAGGCTGTCCGCCCACACGCCCACACACACACACACACACACACACACAGTGGCAGGAGTTATACTGTGGAGGATCTTTAACGTTTAACGTTAATGAGCGCGGATGCTAAGCCGCAGACCGACCGTTGCTACGTTACCGACACACACCTGTTACCAAACACACCGCCGCCATGTAAGCTAGTTCTCCGAGCTAATAACCTCCACCACTAACTAGTAACAGTTAACACTGAAACTATCCCGCTCATTTACCCGTTAACTGGTTAATTATCCTGAAGAGCAGTCATTAGTTCGTGCCGAGCCGAGTCGGACCAGACGCTACTCACCGTGTATTGTTACCGCCGGAATCTGCTCAGGTTACCGGTTTAATCCAGCCGCCTGTGACCGTTTCAACGTCAAAGACAGCCGTTAAGATCGACGTGGTCGCGAGGATCCTCTCTCACTGACTGAGCTCGCAACCAGCAGCACGCGGACAGTCCGGGGCGGAGCTACGTCAGCGTAAACAACAGGTCACGAGATCAGCCGCCATATTCTCAACAGGTGTCAAAATTTTCCACGAGCACCAGAAGCTTTGTTTCTGATATATATATATATATATATATATATATAATTTTTTTTTTTTTTACTGGGAAACTTTATTTATAGTTTTTAATTTGATTAAATTAGCAAATTAGCCAGAGGTCCCTTTACTACGGTTCGGAGCCGCGGACCTTCAGTAATAGTAATAAATCACACAGCAATAGTACATTCATGTAGTTGTAAAAGCATGATAATATATTAAGTAATCCAAAGTATTCAGAATACGTTACTCTCGTTTTGTAACGTATTCCGTTACGTTACAAAATACATTTTGGGGCATGTAGTCTGTAATCTGTAGTGGAATACATTTTAAAAGTAACCTTCCCAACACTGAGTCATGTTGCATGATTTAATTTGATCTGTGCTTTAGCTGTGGCCTCACATTTGACTCCAGAGTACTTTGGAATAGAAAACAGTTCATGGTCAATAACTGCAAGGTGCCCAAATCACCAACCCTCAGCCTCCGTGCATACAGTTGGTGTGAGGTGTTTGTACTGATGTGTTTGCTTTACTCCAAGGGTTGTTCTGTGCATTATATAGGCAAACATCTGCATTTAGCTCTCATCTGTCTGAAGGACATTGTTCCAGAAGTCTTGTGGTTTGTTACGATGCAGTAAATCTAAGCTGTGCTGCCATGTTCTTTTTAGAGAGACGAGACTTTCTTCTGCAAATCTGCTCAATAAACTGTACTTGTTTAACATTCAGTCTTTCAATGGTCCTGTCCTGATCTTAAACATTTAAATGCGGCCTGGGATCTTTTACATTTCTCTGAGCATTGTATAGTCTGACCTTGAGGGGAATTTGCTGGAACATCGACCACTTTAAAGATTGTGGCACCGTGTTCACACACCTGAATGCTCTTGTACAGCACCTCTCTATCACAGAGGTGCTCCCAAATCCTGATAATCGGTTAATCAAACCAACTGACCTGCTTAACTTTTATGGGAGCAGTAAGGGACTACTACATTTTGTACACACCTCTTGAGGAGTAAACAATGACACAGTGTAATATATCACGTGTTGTTCGTTTAAGGTTGGCTTTACCTCATTTCAAGTCCTGAAATAGACACAATGCTTTTTATTATGTCCTGATATATTAAATGTTATTACTCAAAGAGTGAACTTTGTTTCATGACTGTATGTAGAGACATTGGTTTGTTCTTCCTCTTACTGTAAATGTGTTAAAAAAGAATTAAATATTTAATAAACCTTAATAACACACCTGCAATGACTTTATGTTATATTACGATATATTTATGCCACACTATATTAACAAAAGTATTCGCTTGTCTGCCTTCACATATATGTGAACTTGAGTGACATCCCAATTTTAATGCATAGGGTCAAATATAATGTCGGACCACCCTTTGCAGCTATAGCAGCTTCAACTCTTCTAAGAAGGCTTTGTGCAGGTTTATTAGAGTTTTTGAACATTCTTCCACAAGTGCAGTTGCCTGCCTCGCAGTCTCCGCTCGAATTCATCCCAAAAGTGTTCTGTCAGCCTGAGTACAGGACTCGGACTCTGTGCAGGCCAGTCAGGTTGTTCCACACCAAACTCACTCATCCATGCCTTTGTGGACCTTGCTTTGTGCACAGTCGTGTTGGAACAGGAAATAATCAGTCTGAGACAAAACACAGGATTACATTTTATCTCTCTACCAACTTTGAGTTGGTAGTTTCTTCATTAATGTAGGAGTAATGGAGAGTTAACCAGTGAGGAAGCCAGATGGGATGTTCGGTTTTCTGGCAAGAAGAGAAACAAAATCCTGGCATTTAGTTTCAAACTGAAAAAACAAAAGAATGGTTTCTTTTTGTGCATGTTGTAAAAACAGATGAAATGAAACCAAATTAAAGTCCAAATTATTTCAGCAGCAGCTGAAAATCGTCCAGCACAATGAGATTAAGCTCAAATATTGGTCACCATGCAGAAACAAATGGATCAAAGACCTTAGTTCCTCTGAGCAGCTTTATCCACCAGGACTGTGTTTTTGGATTTATATTCTGATCAGCTGATCTGTCTTACAGGCTGCTGTCCTGGGTTTTTTGGAAATTGTGTGGAGATTACAGGCCTGTTTATCAGACTAATGATGCAATCCTTACTGTCCCAGCTCGTCTATAAAATCCTGGAAATACCATTTTTATGTTGCTGCTCAGTGGACTGTAGTGTGTAACACAGTCTGTGCCAACAGGAAACGTCCCGGTGGTCTGCGGACGCACAGTGAGACCATCTGGCTGACTGGACCTGAACACAACACTTTCTGTGTCACTGCACACACACTGACACATCTATCAAAGGACAGGTGTCTCAAAACTGTTGCTGTCCTGAATATTTTCACCATTTTTTCTCTCATTATTAACATGAACCCGAGTTAAGTGAAGATCATGGGATGGAAAGAACCATAAAATGTCATCCCGTCCCTTACTGATGAAATCCTGGTCAAATCTAGTAAACTAACTGCTGAAGATTGCAGGCCATTTATGTCCCTTCTTCACTCGTGGGTATCAATGACGCTGGTTTGCTCTTGAGATCAGAGCATGACGGCACCGCATACTTCAACAGTGAAGAGCGGCAGATGATGGACGTCAGAGGTTTAAACATGAGGTTTCTCTTCTCTGCTGAGGACTCTAATCTGTGACCTAAAGTCTGGATCAGCATAATCTGTAGATGCTGTTTGAGAGACGATCACACATTTAACAGTTTCTATCTTTTCATTTCTGTATGTTAATGGTTTTTTTTCCATTCACTCAAATTTTTTGTTTAATTTTCCAACCTTTTTATTCTTTATCATTATTACATTTTTGATTTCGCCTGGAAAACCTCTCATTCAGATTAAAGCCTCTGATTTTAGGGTTAAACACAAAGAAAAACCCATCAGTGTCTCAGCGGGACAACAAAAACTGCATGAAACAAACAGGAATATGCTTTGGGTTAGGGAGTAACTCGCGCTCTGTGTGTTACCTTGTAAACATCTCGGGGTCAGTTATGAATATTACATTTGAAATGATAAATATTTGCCAGTTTTATGGATAATTTTCATCTCATATTTGAAGACTGGATTTTAGATTATATTTGAAGCATAATCTCAGCTCTTCAATAAGTATCAATCTTTTCTAATCCGTTCAATTCCAGTTAAAATAAAAAAGCTCTCCAAGCTGTTCTGTTTGTGTGATCTGTATAATTCCTTCGCCCAGCGTGACTCAACAATGCTGGGATACATGTGGCCTAAAAAGTCGTCTCAGTAATGCAAATTATATCTTTAAATAGCTGAAAAGCATCCAGATGTGCTCATTTGTTGAACTAAAAAGTTGACCATAGTAAATAAATCTTTAAAAATAACTCAAACCACAAACAGGAGTAATGAACATGTGGGCACGTATTCAATCTGGAGAGCACTGTGGTCTTTAAATCCAGACACTTGAATGTGATACAACCACACCGACTGGGATTTTATACCTTTATTCAAAGCTACAACTCCTCAGAAAAACACATTTCCTCGTGCTTTAAACAAGAGTATGAATATAAAAATGAAAACTTGGGACTGTATATGAAAGAAAGACGCAAACGCCTTAAACCTGCTTTCTGATGACCAGCAGAGGGCGGCGACTGTGGCTGTGAAAAGCTGTCTGATTGGATGAAATGTCTATGAGACGCTTCCTGATTTTGCCAATCTCAGGAAGCGCTGTTCTGGTGACTTTATGTTATGTGTCCATCTTTTATATACAGTTCACGTGGTCTGAGTCAGACGCCCCCGCGGGCTGCGATACGTAACACAGCATCTTTAGCCGGCGTGGTAATAAAACTTTAAAAAACTGAAGAGAAGTAACAGGTTGCATTAAAGACACAGCAGCGTTAACCAGGTAAGTTTTTCAGAGTGTAACGAGACGCTGAAGGAAAAACTGAAAATAACATGAAATGAACAATTGTTTTCCTGGAAAGTTCCACTTTCAAGCCATTCTATCAAAATAAAATCTACAGCTATATACAGTTAGCTTCTTGTTCAAGAATATAAAACTTCATTCAGACATATGTACATTTTAAAGCTGCTGGGGTTTCTTAATCTAACAGTAGGCTGTTTGCTTTAATGGCAGACTGCACCAACAACAGCACCAGCAGTTTTCTCCATCTGATTCTGTGCAGGACAGTCTGGTTCAGAACTCATACATATAAAACTTATTATGAGCCAGCTGTTAAAAAATAAAAAGCCGGGGACATACTCTGCTTTTCCTTATTTCTAGGGCCAGCAGTGGAAGTTCATGTTTAACATGAAGAACAATTCGCTGTGAGCCCACATATCAGGCAGCTTTTTTTCTATCCCTGGATCTGTATGATGTCACAGAAAGAGGATATTACTAATATGGTCATCTCAGGCACATAAGCCCCACCCACCTGCTGTCCAAATCTTCTATTTAAGAGGAGCAACCAATTAGGAAAGAGTAGCCTTAAAGGCAGACGAGCTGAAACAGTTTCAAACAGAGCAGATAAATTATTAACTGTGAATTAAGCAAAGCTAGCACTGTAGAGTCCAGAATAAAAAACGTATCATGCTGTTCACAACCCAAGATACTGTGTATTTGAACAAACAAATAAATGCAGAAAAGCAGATAAACAAGGACAGGAGGAGGGGAAGAAAACTGTTCCCTCAATGAGGCTTTTAACAGAGAAACACCAACAGGACGCCAAAGCTGACACTCTAATGACAGTCTGCCACCACAACCTCATCTGGGTGACCTCTCACAGCTCGAGCCAGCAGTGAATCATACCACGAATGAATGAATTCCTCCTGCAAAATGATTCCCAGAATTTCCCCGAATAACTTTCTAACAGAACTGAATGTGAGCGGCTCTGCAGTTAGCTGTTTACATCCATTTAAACATGCGTGTTTTTAAACCCTGTTTTTCCACTGAAGACACTGAAAGTCTGGAAGCATTTCGTTTGTTGGACTCTTGTAGTGCAAACAGCGCTCAGCAGAGGTGAACGGAAAGAGGTGAGAAACGACAGATTAGTACAAAGAGCTACTGTTTCTGTGCTCTTTATAGGTGGTTCACACCATTTGGTGTCGAGTTTTTGTGCTTTTAAAAGATATACTGTTTGATTCTGAATGAGTGAAAAATGCAGGAGCAGAATTTTTAGTTGTCTGAAACGGTTGAACTGACCGCATCAACTTCAAATTAGCAACTGAAACAGCTCGTGAAAGGAAAACCTCAGTATCTGTTAACCTGCGGCTGATTTTTCCATCTTCCTTCTGCCCGTCTGCTGGTGGCAGTGGGCTAAGTAGGTATTCCAGGCGTGGACTGCCTCTGCAACATTTTCATGACCGGGCTCCTTTAGACGTGGAGGTGCAGCGACTACTCTGAGCTCCCTCGGGGACGCCACAGCCCCTCGTCCACTCTACGGCTGAGCCCACACGTTCTTTCAGCTGCATGTATCTGTGACATCATTCCTTCAGTCAAAGACCAGGAACAAACCATGGCCCGTGGGACAGATCGAGGCCATTGCTCACCACTTTGAGTCCCCAGTAGGTTTTGCCTGGTTGTTGCTGCAGTCTGCACAGTGATGACCTCCTGCATCTTTGCTGACTGGTTCAGAGCTTTACGTACATGAAAACTGAACCATATTCAAGATTTGTATAACACCAGCCTAAACATGCCTCACTGTTCACAGTGTGGTACAAAGCCCGCTGCTCCATTCTGGGTTTAAATTATTACAGAAGACAAAAAAGCTTGGAATCAATCCAATGCTGAGCAAAAACGCTGAAACCTGAAACTGCTGCAGAGTCCCACAGACGCTCACGAGTCGTCATAATCAGTCGTGACTTTACACAAACGTGTAAACGTCTCTTCATGCTGGAAGTGACAAATAAACTAAAGGTGTTTGGCCTCACACTGGGCATAATGATTATTGATCAATGATTAATTAACCTGTGGTGCTGCCCCACCCCAGCGGTGATGACATCAGTCATCAGGAACCACACAACAATCAAGCAGTGACTTTCAAAATAAAAGTAAGGGATATGTCCTGCAGTAAATTAGTCAGATTAAATATGTGTGGGTAGGAAAATAAGCTGCTTGAAGGGTATCCTTCCTGAGGAACACTGAAGCTGTTTTGTTGTTGCTCCACATCGCACTGATTCCTAACCTTAAAAAAAAAAGGAACCAATGATTTAAAAATAATACAGCTGGCCTGTAAGTCAGCTTGTAGCGTTCTTCCTCTCCTCATTGGTGAATAAAATGATGAAAAAGAGAGAGAGAGAGAGAGAGGAGCTCTGAGAGCTGCTGCGACTAACTAGCACTAGCTCAACTGGCAGTTAGTGGTCACCAACCCTTAAGAACCTCCTGGTCTCACCAGACTGTAAAACCCTCCAAGAGTCTTTAAAACAAACAATTATTAGTACTGGCAATATTAGTACAATTAGAAAATATACGATATCCAAATCCTTTGTGTGCGTTGTTACACTTCGATGCTGGCTGGCAGAAAAACAACGAGCTGATGGCAGACGACGCGTCCGTTCAGCCTCCACAGAGACAAACATCATCCCGTCCCGATCAGACGGATGACAGCTGATCAATGACCTAACTCGTCCTCGCCTGGTGCTCACACGGACTCTCAAGTCCTGCTGGAGGCGTTTCAGGAACAGTCGCGCTGTATTAAAAACAAACAAACAAAAAAAACACCATCTTGTTGCAGAGCACCTTTTCTCCACCACAGGGGGGCGCTGTCCTGTAACTGCAGGGAAACAAACCACAGTCAACTCAGAGTTTCACGCTCTTTGTCTCATCAGAGTTCAGAGGGAGGGCGGTCAGCGGCAGACCGACAGGCGCCTCACGGTGCACAGGTCACACAGCAGCCGTTTGATTCGCTGTTTGAGCTGCGGGAGGCGGGACAGAGGGTCAGGAGGCTCGAGCTCGCCGGAGTGGTCCAACCAGGACTCTAGAACTGAAGACAGAGAAGAGCGAGTTTTACGACCAGCAGCGAGCACATGTGGACACAAACTAACACCGAGGTGTAACTTAGGAGCACAGCACGACTCTGACGCCTCATCACGTCCAACCCAGCGTTGCTGTATCACGCTCAGGCACGCGCTGCTGTCAGTCACACAAGATACGTGATGTACAGCAGTGAAGCGAATTAAATTAAAATGAAGGCCAAACATGCAATGAAGACGCGATAGATACTTTTTCACAATAATGTCAGTTCTAAATAATCAATACGGTGAAAGTGGAGCAGCAGGCAGGAACACGGCGATCAGGATGCATGAGCTTCACGACCCCTCCAAGTGAAGCGACGCAAAAAACCGAACCTTCTCTCTTCTTCCTCCCACGCCTCAGTAATTATTCTCCTCCAGCTAGAATGGCTCCAACTCGTGGTGGATAATTACTTACTTGCTTCTTTCTCTAAATATTTCTCTCTGCTTTCGTAACCAGACGAAGCCACCGTGACTATTTTAATAACACTGAATGATGATTAATGTGGAGTGTTGTGTGCAACTCTGTCTTTTACATTCAACGTGTGCGTTACCGTCCAGCTCTCTCTCGATCACGTCCATCCTGGCGCTGATCTGCTGGTGCAGGGACTCGATGTGCTCCAGCAGGTTCAGCTGACACTCGGCCACCGACGCCGCGCGAGGCTGCGCTGCGCACGTCCGAGTGTGCGCCTGCTCGCCGCCGCCTGCGTGATTCTCTGTTTTTATGTTGTGCACATCTGTGAGTGCGGTGGCGTCTCCGTCTGCGGCGGTGTGAGCTGCGCTCCTGTTGACATCTTCAGGTTTTATTTCCTACACGGAGAGAATGACAGATGCTTTGAACAAACAGCAGCCAGAGACACACGAAGACTAATTCGTTTTTCAGTGAATTTGACAAACTTGGAGAGTAGTTTGAATAACGACACTCTGCCAATGATGCTTGAAAATTCCCTTTTCTGGAGAAAATGCGGCCTCCCCCTCGCCCCCCACAGAACCCCAGGTCCTTGTTTCTGTTACATCACAGTGTTAAACCTCTTGCAGCTACAATACAAGCCGTGATGCTCAGAGTTGGTTAAACAGATAATGAAGCTGGCTTTGGATTCTGAGTCCTGGAGTTTCTGCTGTATTTAAAAAGTTCAAAGAGATCAGCTGATTCTGAAGGGTCAGGTGGACATTTTTCAGTTTTTATCGATTTTCATCTAATAGCCGAACTGAAATTAGAATATTATTAGATTACATCTCCAGTTTATATTTCAGTAACTTTACAATTTAATATGAAATTTAGGTTTTACAAGTCATGGCCTGCTTATTCTGTAATAAATAAATAATTATTTTTCTTTTTTACAGGTGATCTCCTTAAGATTTAGATAAAAATTCAAAGACAGTTTACGGCCACAGCCTCTACTGCAGGGAAAACACACCGGTGGCAACAGACTCGAGCCAATCACAGGAGGAGCCACAGGCTCACCTGTCGAACCCTTTTATTTCCGTGACCCTCTCTGGATGAAAGAATCTCTCTTACATCTCACATCTTGTCTTCTGGTCCACTTAAATAAATTCACTGTGATCTGCTCGTTTCACTTGTTGATTCTCCATCAATCGTTTATTTTTAGCTCCATTTCGTTGCTACTAATGATGTATTCTTTCTATTCTACAAGAATTATCCAACAGTTAAGAGAAATAAAACAATTCAGGATCAGAAACTGGTCTGAAAAACGACAAAGTCCCCATGAAATCAAACAGATGACAGGTTTTCATGATCTACCCGAAGAACCTTACGTTTGTAAAATCTCAGGCTGTGTGATTGTGCAGAGGAAGCCTGTTGCAGCTTTTCTGTTGGTGTATCTTCACAGAGTATCCTCTGCAGCTCCCGCTCCTCCCCCCTCACACTCAGTAAAAGGTAAAAATAGTTCCACATTCACCAGAATGAGCTTCTAACTGGTCTTCACTGGTCTCATAGCAACAGCAGGAGCTTAGCGCTGCGAGCGCGAGGCGCTGCTTCTGCTCAAGGTCTCTGTGAGCCAGGCTTTGTTTTTTTACTACACCTAAACCTCCCAACAGCTAAAGATTCACTCAAATTCACAGCAGAGAAGAGCTTTGAGGAGGCAGAAAAAGAGACTCATCGTCTTTGCTCAAAATAATCAGCTCTGATTTTATGATGTTCAGCCTTAATGCAGGAGTGAAATCCGAGCTTAGAGTTTATTGCTCATGTACGACTCATTCGGTCGTCCGTTTCCCCCCATCAGTGTGAAGAGCACAAATAAATGAAATTGTTTTGTGTTACCTCGGGCAGTGGAGCGAGTTGGTGAGCGCTTGTGAACGAGTGTTTCGGCTTTCTGAGTAGGAAACGTGTGAACAGTTAAAAGGCTACACGAGTGTCTGCTGAGTCTCTACCTTCTCCTCGCCACTGCGCTCTTGCTTCACTGTCACCATCGGCCTCTCTTTCTCCTGCTCCTCTCCTTTTTCCCATGATGCTCCGGGCTTCTGATAGCAGTGCTCGCTGCTGACGTAGCAGACGGGCGGCTCTCCTCTCGGGCTGGACGTCAGTCTGTGCCTCTCCTCCTGCTTCCACGGTGACCTCCACAGCTGCTGGTCGGGGTGGGACGGCGAGCTGCGGGGAAAGACGGCCACAGTCAGACCGAGCTAACGTCTCTGCGGGCTCGAACAGATGAGCCGAGCCGCCGGAGCGATCGCACTCACCGCAGCAGGCTGATTTTGAGTTGCAGGGCGCTGAGGACCTGGCTGATGCCGTACGTGTGCGCCAGCAGGTGGCTGGTGTGTGAGATCTTGGAGGCGTTGACCTCCGAGTAGTTCTCCTTCACACACGACAGGCCAAACATGTGACCGGATTTCAACAAGTCGGGCTCAGACCGGAAACGCTGAGCACACCGCCAACCTGGACGAATGAGGATTACAGATGAAAACAAGATGAGAGGAGAAGCACGAGCACCACACAGGAACCCACAGAGAGCCAGCAGGTCTCTGAAAACGGCTTCAGCCTGAGCTGTGGAGCTCGTGTTGTCGAAGCCTCACACACTCACTGAGGTACAAACACACATAAGTCACATGTCCTTCTCCAACCAGTCAGAAAAGGTTACAATACAAACACACACTTTGACTTTCACCTAAACACAGAGAGCTATCCTACGACCACTCGACCAGGGGTCGAGGAACTTTTCCAGGCCTTTGCTGTGGCCTTAGCTGTAACATATAAAATGCAAGCTTTGAGTTTTATATTACACCAACTATCAAATAATCCACCTTTACCTGCTTTCTTTCACAGGCTCGGCACAGCAGTAAGTGCTCACAGTGTGAATCCTACCTGCGGTCTGTCTGCAGTAGTAGCAGATGTAGTTGTGTGGGACGTTGTCCTCGTATAAACCCATACAGGTCCCGTGCTGCCAGCACAGACACGACTCGCACTACAGACACACACAGAGAAAACACGTCACAGCAGCATCACGAAACAATCCTGTGTTTCTGAGCATTCCTGACACAAAGGCCTTCAGTGACAAAAGAAGTCCTAATAAAGACAAAATTTTCACATTGAACAGAACCTGGTGGACATGAATGATGTAAAATATTTCCCATGATTCATTTCTCTCCTTTCAGACTTGTTTGTCAGTTCTGTGGATTCATTTTAAAAGCAGCTACAGACAAATCATTCCTGTGTGTGTCTCACCTGGATCATGAAGTCATTCTCCTCGTCCACCTCGCACACACACCTCACCACCTCACACTCCTCCGTCTCCGTGCCAACAGGCCAGGAGGGCGTGTCCTCTCCACTCTCTGCTGTCAGCGTTGACCAATCGCTGCCATCGTCGGCTAAAAGTACAGAAACTCGGTTTTTGAATTTTTACATCGCATCAGTGTTTGTGATATTAGTGTGTGTGTGTGTTTTCCCACCTTGCATGTGTGTGTTGTGATGTTCAGTTGAGAGCTTCAGAGTGATCGGAGGTCTGTCTGAGCTCTCATCGTCGCTGCTGCAGAAACCTGATGAGAAGAAGAGAGAAGCAAGAAAATGATTGGACGCTCAGTGCTCGCATGGACGCTGTCACACTTGTTCTGGTGCTCAGTAACTCACAGTAATGACAACAACTAATGAGAAGCAGCTGAAAAAGAGGAGTTTTAAATCACAAACAGGTCGTGAAGGTGCTTTAGCTTCGTCTGCAGCGTTTCCAACAAAACATAAATGTTTTTACTTTCCCGTTACACTCGTGTTTGTGAGCAGCCAAAACGCCCTCAACAGCAAATCTGAGCCAAACACGCTGCAGTTCATTTTCTGCGGTGTTACTAATGTGCAGGTTCACACTTCTGTCAGATGGGACTCTATTTAAATTTGAGGATGCAATAAGTGCAATAACAGATAAAATGTGAGTTGAAGATAAATAATAAATAACATTTTATTTATGTAGCACCTTTCTAGACAGAATCACAACGTGCTGCACATAAGATAACAAATAATAAAAATGTAAAACAGACAATATAAAACAGGCAGAAATTTAACCAAAAACTGTTTTAAAAGGTGAGTTTTGAGTTGTTTTTTAAAAACAACGACCGAGTCCACAGTCTTAATGTATGAGGGAGAGAGTTCCACAGTGGCTAAAAGCTCTGTGACCCTTAGTTCTCATCTTAGTCTGTTTTATAGTCCTGATCAGATGACCTCAGGGACCTGCTGGGGACATAGGGCTGTAGTGGATCGGAGATGTAAGCTGGTGCCAGTCCATGCAAGGCTCTAAATGTCAAGACCAGGATCTTAAAATGTACCGAAAGTCAACAGGAAGCCAGTGTAGCTGAAATGGATGGAGACTGCATGATCTCCCCGTGTTTGGGTGGGTCCTGTCTTCCTCACAGTCCAAAGACATGCAGTTAGTGGGGTTAGGTTAATTGGTGATGCTAAACTGGTCACAGGTGTGAATGTGAGTGTGAATAGTTGTTTGTCTCCGTCAGCCCTGCGACACACTGGTGGCCTATGCAGGGTGTACCCTGCCTCTCGCCCTGTGGAAGCTGGGACAACCTGACCTCCCCCATGACTCTGACTTAGATAAGTGAAAGAAAATGGATGGTAAAATATGACACTTCTACAGCGAACTTCAAACTGTTAGATGAGAGCAGACCTCTGATTTTAGGCTCCAAATATCTTACAAACCTGTTAATCTCAGTTTAAGAAGGTCAACAGACACAATGAGTCTCACCCGTCTGACTTTTCTTCTTCTTCTTCTTCTTTTTCTTCTTCTTCAGTTTGATTCGCAGGAAGTTCTTCCTCTCCTTCTTATCCAGTCCTCCCGTTTTCTCCTTCCCCCCATCCTTCTTGGCTTCTACTAACAGGCACACATGAGAGAAATGACACCAACGCTGCTGGTTGGCCTGGTTTTCTGCTCCTATGTGCTGATGTTGTGCTCTGCTCTGTACCTGTTCCCATGATGCCATGTTCTCCGCTGGTCGAGTTCTCACTCCTCCTGTCTGACACCAAGTCGCCGCCCTCTGAAAAGATCGCTTCCTCCTAAAAAAAACCCCAAAATAGCTCCAGTCAGCGTTAAACTCACCGCCCCTGCTCACCGTATCTAACCCGTGGGACATAAAGCGACCTCACGGCCTCCTCCGCGCTGCTTTGCTCCTCCAGCTGCTGGTCGGTGTGGTAGTACTTGAT
Source organism: Simochromis diagramma (assembly GCF_900408965.1). Lineage (NCBI taxonomy): Eukaryota > Metazoa > Chordata > Actinopteri > Cichliformes > Cichlidae > Simochromis > Simochromis diagramma. The sequence continues at coordinate 3,040,536 of NW_024386785.1, read as the reverse complement.
GTGGTAGTGCAGCAGGCTCGCCTTCCTGAATGACTTAGTGCACCCGGGAGCAGGGCACTTGAAGGGGTTGTGGTCCAGCTCAATGGAGAGGATGGGTGGAGGCTGGTTCTTTATCACCCTGTACACTGAGAGGAGAGGACACACCGAGTGTTTCTAACTGCTGTGGGAAACCTCAGCACTTTCATGCTTAGAAAGAAGAAGGGAGCAGCTGCACACTGATAATATGCCTTTGTATTGTAACCCCAAGCACGAAGAGAGGACAGGAAGCTACGTTAAATGTCTGCTCAGAAGCACAATTTGTCCTGTTTATAAGGTTGAAACCTGCAGTCAGCTGAGAATGAAGAGGTCACCTGGATGTGAGACGAAACGTTTCTCCCACTGAAAACGCTACGACCAGATGAACAGAAACAAACTTTGGGGATTTACTTACCTGGATGATTGAGCATGCATCGAGACGTTCTAACCTTTTGTGTTTATGTGGAGGACTGAGGGACTTACATGGTTCTCTGCTGAACTTGTGTGTGGTGGGAAGGTGAGCCTGACGCTCCAGCAGGACATCTGAAACAAAGATTAAATAAAACAAACAGGTCAAGTAGGTTACAGAAGCATAACCACTTACTGATCCAAATAAGAGAAGCACCTGCGAACAAAGTTAAACTGTGTTTCATCTGTTAAGAACTGGATTTTCTCACATTCACCGTGGTTTTATCCTCGGGTTGACTTGAACGTTCTTACCGGTCAAAATTAAGATTTTACTTTATTATATGCTCACATACACTAGCAGTATGTACTCAAAGTACACCTGTATAATATTCTACAGCACATTAGTCATGTTCAATGTGTGACACAAAATAATTAATATTTAAGTCAAAATTAACATTTTATCTTCACTTTGGAGTAGAGGTCGTCTTTAAGCTGGACAGAAATAGTGATTTGACTGGTATGAAAAACATGTCACAGTTTTGTCCATCTCACCCAGGTCTAATAAGAACTATGTCTGCTGTCCTCCTGAGTGAGACAGTCCCCACAGACATCGTCTTAAAGCTAAGAGAACCATGTAAAATGTGCACATGTTCTGTGGAGTTCTCATGTTTGGACCAATACACGCATGTCTAAAGTCCTCTGTCGACTTCAGGCACCATCAGCGAGTCTGCTGCTGTAGGATTTGCTGGTGCAGGAGCCGCCGGTGTCGTCTCTGTTGATATTCTGGATGAGACTTGCAGCCCCCTGCCCCCAGTTGTGGCTTTTTAATGCAGACTCATTTATAAACGCTTATAAAAGCCTAAGTTGTTGTTAGATTGCAGCTGAGTTTTCAGGTTTCATTTCGGCAAACAGGACCTACTTTTTCGTGCATGACTCAAACAACCGGATGAGGAACCCGGACTACAAAGTGAAACCAGAAACCCTTCATGTATTCTCCATATCCTGTGCAGATATCTGTTTACAGAGATAGTGTACCTCTGTCTATGTGGGCAGGGTTTAAGTGCTGCTGCTGCTGGGGGGGTGGAGTCAGCTGTGATTGGCCTGATTCTGAGTTCCACTGCTTCTGCCTGGAAGAGAGACAGACCATTGTTAACCATTTTAATTTGCTCCTGCTCACGAGCTGCAGAGCCTCCAAACATCTGGACAGATATACAGTGTGCTAACAATCAGCGGGCGCTTGGGGTCAGAGGTCATCTTACTTACGTCATCTGTTTTTCTTCTTGCAGGTGGATTTGAAGGGATGAAGGTTCTGCCTTCCCTCTCCTGTCCTCCTCCCTCTCCAAAGCTGCATCGGTCTCTTCTGTTGTCACCTTCACATCTGCCTCCTCTTCCTCCTTTTTTCTCCTCCTCCTCCTCTTCTTCTTCCTTTTCCTCCTCCTCCTTCCTCCTCCCTCACTCTCACCCTCCTCACATCCTCGCTTCCCACAGCACTTTTCTCAGATCTGGATCTTCTAAGAACGACAAACAAACAAAAACAAACACATTTAGGATCCAAAGACGTTGTGATTTGGTGAAACACCTTAGTAGACGAGGACCAATTAGAGAGAAGCATTTCTTACTTCCTGGAAAGGTTTGACTTTGGTGGGCTTCACAGTCCGAACCACGCCATCATAGAATCGCACTGTGTAGGATTCTGACACAGGAAAACACAAACAGATCAATGATGTTCCAAAAACAGCCGATTCGCTTCAGTAACAACAGGAACGCAGCACAAACAACCCAAAGACGGACAGCGGGAGTCAAACAGCATGAAGGGAGGACATAAAAGACGCCCATCCATTCACTGAGCTTATCTGGGTCAGAGCCGACCGAACCACTTCAACCGGCACCTTTTGATGCAAAGGAGCACGGCTGTGCTCTGAGCTCTGTCTGAAGGGAGAGCCCAATTTTTGCCACTTGAATGCACAATCTTATTTTCTGGTAACTACCCACAGCTCGGGGTCACATATGAGAGAGGGAATGTAGATCAACCAGTAAATTGACAGCTTCGCCTTCAAGCTCAGCTCCCTCTTCACAACAGACCGGTCCAGCTGCACCAGCCCTTCTGTTCGATCTACACGCTAAGTGCCTCAAACAAGCCCAGAGAACCTCACCTCTCCCACCTGAGGCAGCAACTCGTCTCCAAACCAGAGTTTTTAGTATGAGATTAATCAGGATTTATTTGACTTTTCTTAATGAAACGCTTTTACAGTCCATGTATCAGCTTCAACTGTAAAAAATATGTAAGCTGCATTTATATCATTAATACATTGAATCACGGAAACCCTCAGGATTAGCTGACTTATATATTGTAGAGTAACTTAGTGTAATTAATGAACCCACACACATCCTACCTCCATACTAGTCAAGTTACTGGAACAAGAAGCACAGAGGGGTGGGGCTGAAATTTTGGGCCTCTCACCTCATTTTTTCCCAGTATTATTAAGACCTCCTTACTTCTCTAGGTGCAGAAGCAAGCTAAATCTGAATCATTACGATATAACTATGAAGAACACACTATGCATGGGTCCATTGAATAGCCAAAGTTAGTGAGGGGTGCAGATGGTAGGTGCTTAATGATTTATCAGACAACCTGGTGATAAACAGCTGCACTGGACCTTTTTCCCCCCCCAAATCAGTAATCAACCAGCAGTAAGAATACAGTAGAAAAACAGCAGAGGTAAAGGTCACAGCTGAACCTCACCGTCCTTGTTGACGCGGAGGATTTTGGGCCGGGTAGAAACGACAGTCGTTCAACAGGCCAGAACCGGTGAGCCGAAACAAACGTCTGAGACGCAGAGGAACGTCTTACTACGCAGTCAACATTCTCCAGGCTTCAATTATTTGTCATAAGTTTTCTAGTCTTCTTGAACCAACATATAAAACACACTAGGGCTGCCACAAACGATTTTTTGATAGTCGACTAGTCAGAGCATTCACCATTGGGTGTAAAACTTCAGCTTATTGGCACAGCAGCATCTGCCGCTTATTAACTATCATTAGCTTACAGCTTTAAGTGTGTTAAGGTATGTGCAAACTAAAGACAAGATGATGTTTATTAAATTGTATGAATTTGCAGATTGTTGGTGGAGTTTAATAAACTCAGCCGTCTGCCTCCTTGCCATCTCTAAATATACAGGTAGTGAAGGGAGTCTGGTGTTTTACCGCCGGCTCTAGTGAGCCTTGAACCCTCCAGCTACGAGCGGGTGGGTGGAGCAGACGTCTCCGAAAACGTCCGGGCACTTTACAAATTTGTGATGTCTGATAAACCGAGCAGACATTTGAAGTTGCCACAGCTACATTCTCGCCTAGAAAATGTGTTAAAAGTTTATTTTGTGACCCGAAAGAGTAATATTAAAACTAAGAGCTGCTGCCATTGTTGGAAACAGGAAGTGGCTGGGTCGCGCTATGATTCTGGATCATTTGAGCCATGAAGGATACATCCGACTCATCCTTCAAAGTCGGGAAAAGAGGAACGCATTTGGAGAAATCAAATTTGGAAAGCCTTCGCGCGTCGCTGTAACACGTAACTATCAAACGCTGCCTCCACGAATGCAGCCCGTAAATTTGGACAACAGCTACGAACTGGAGACAGCTTCTTCTTCTTTCGGGGTTTAATGGCAGCTGGCATCTTTTGTACATGCAGTGCTGCCACCTCTGTTCAGTCCGTTATAACATCAGAATATCCTAATATTATTTCCGTAGCGTCTTTCCGGATCTACAAAGCTTCAAACGATGCGTCGACTATATAATTGTCATCGAAATTTTTTGATAGTCGCATAATCGTGACATTCGACTAACGTGGCAGCCCCTAAAACCACACACCCAGTTTCTGCTGCGCTCGTCCACACACGCTGCTTCACTGTCAGTCTGTATTATGAGCCTAACCTCCTCAAATGTATTTAAAATGACAGCCTCATCGTCGTCCACGTCCTGACTGATGGTGGGGTAAATGATACAGAAATATATGTGGATACGATGAACCAAGTTGTAGTACAGGTCTGTATTTCACATTTACTTCAAATGCAGAGTATCTAGGATTTATATGCAGGCAAAATTAAATCTATTATTTCAGTTCATGCATCTTGAAAAATAAAATCTTATTCAGTATCAGCATCCGCCATGACACTGATTTGATGTTTAAAAAACATTTAAAAGAAACATCTGGGTACGCTAACGTGTTCTGTACCGCTGTGATCGCTTGGATTCAGGCCCTGCCTGCCTCAGGCTGACTCGCTCCTTCGCCCGCAGGTTTTATTTTTTTATTTGTTTTTAGATTTATTTTTTCATTTGTTTTGTTAGATGTTTTTTTTTGAGTTTAGTGTGTCCGGTATTTTAATAGGTGTTTGTATTTTTTTTTTTTTTTTTATTATTTTATTTTTTTTTTTTAGATTTTATTTTTATTTTTTATTTATTTTTATTTAATTTTTTTGTTTTTTATTTATTTGTTATTAAGAAATTTTTTTTTTATGTGGGTTTTTTTTTTGTTGTGTGTTGTTTTTTTTTGTTTTTTGTTTTTTGTTTTGTTTTTTTTTTGGTTTTGTTTGTTTTTATTTTATTTTTTTTTTTTGTTTTTTGTTTGTTTTTTGTTTTGTTTTTTTTTTTTATTTAAATTTTTTGGTTTTTTTGTTTGTTTTTTTTGTGTAATTTTAGTTTATTTTTTTAATTTTTTGTTTTAATTAATTTTTTTTTTTTATGATTTATAGGTTTGTTTGGGTTTTGGATTTAATTTTTTTATGTTTATTTTGTATTTTTTTTATAGTTGTTTGAAATTTGGGTTTTGTTTTTTAAATTTGTTTTTTTTTATTTTTTTTCTATGGTTTGTTTTTGTATTTTTTTTTTTTTATTTGGTGTATGTATATTTTATTTTTTTATTATTGTTGTTTTATTTAGATGTTTCATTTATTTATTATTTATATTTGGTTTTTGTGTTGATATATTTTTTTTTATTGTTATTTTCTATTAGTTGTTTGTTTTTTTATGATTTTAGGTTTTTGTTTTTTTGTTAATTGTTTATTTTTTTTTTTTTGTGTATATATTTGTTATTATTTTTATTTATTTTTTATGTAATTTTTTATTCTTTATTTTGTTTTGATTTGTTTTGTTGTGTTTTTTTGGTTGGGTATATTTTTTTCTTTATTTATTTTTTCTTTTTTTTTTTTTTTGGGATAATTTATCATTTTTTTTTTTTTTTTATTTTTATTTTCATATTGTATTTGTATTTCAATACTTTCTGAATTTTTATTTTATATTTTTTGTTTTTGTTTTTTTATTTGTTATTTATTCTTTTTTTCTTTTTTGTTTTTTTATGTTTTTATTTTTTTGTGTTGTTTTTTGTGGTTATTTAAATCGTTTTTATTTGTATTTGTTTTGTTACTTTTTTTCATATTTAGTTATCATTGTATGTATTTTTCTCTTTTTGTTTATGGGGGAGAAGAGGGGGGAGAGGGTGGAGTGTTTTATAGATTTTTCGTTTTTTGTTATTATTTTATTGTTAATTGGTTATTTTGTATTTTTTTT